>NC_046167.1:7854966-8154966 GCF_011064425.1 Rattus rattus | reverse complement strand
GAGAGGGGATAAGAAAAGTGGTTTATGGCCAGGATACAGGGAAAGCAGATAATTTTTGAAATATAAATAAAAAGTGGAAAAACTTACAAGAAGCATATACACAGGTTCACATACATATTCATAGACAGAAATCCCACATTTTTGCAATGTCACCTAAAGATCTGATGAATTTCAGAGGAATTATAGAAATGTCCCTTTTCCTCTCCAGTTGTACTGATTTTAGTGTTTTTTACCTTTTCCATTGCTTTGGTTAGAGCAGTAGCTTTGCCAATCTTACTTATCTCTTCAAAAATAAATTATGTTATGGATGCCAGCTATGTGCACAGGTGGACTTGTGAGTCTTTCTATGGATTTAAGTGGTGTTGAACTTCAATCGTGCAAATGTCCGTTGCCTACCAGTTCTGCAACTTCCTTTCTTTGTGTGCTAGAGGCCCCTGGTGGTGAAATTTAGCTTCACAGTCCCGTGCACTGGACAGGTTCAGTTTTTCCCAGGTTTCTTTCCCTGGATTGGCTGACATCAAGGCAGTGTTTTTTCTCCAAAATGTTTGGAATAGCAGACGCAATCATAGCACCGAAGTTTATAGAGCACTAAAGCCAGAATGCTCGTCTTTGTATAGTTCAAATCCAGTAAGCGTTGGTCACCCCTGAATGGATGATACCATAGGTTACATTCAGACTCCCCAGCCTGTATTCATCTCTTGTTCTGAAGCGAGGAGGATGGTTGGCTTTTAACCAATAGATCTTCTGTGAATATGGCGCCCAGAGTCATACAGAGTAGGAGAAAAAGACTATGTCCATTGCTTATCCATCCGCAGGAATCACCTGCAACTGTATTGGAAGATTGTGAGAGCACTGGTTCTCCTGTGGCTAAGATTGCCACCACCTTCAGTGGGGTTTCCAGGGCTTCATTTTGGTCGAAGCTTCTGCTTGCCCCTCCTCCTTCTATGCTGGGAGGTATCAGGTTGCCGCTAAGTTTGTTATGACTTACTTCCTTAGAGTGTTTACCTGTCTTTTATCCCATCTGAACTTTTCAAGCATATCAAAACTATCTTTATAAATTGCTGCGTGTCGTGTTTCTCTTTCTGGAGAAGATTCTTCTTTTTTTCTAGACCCACTCTTCTCCTTAAGTATGCCACAAAGCAACTTTCTACCAGCCATAATTCCTAGGAGTCATTTTCAGATCTGAACACTAAATATGTAACTTCATTCTTTTCTCAATTTTATTATTTCTGAAAAGATAATTTTTTCTTTTGAATGCCCTTTTTCTTTTTCATTTATTTATTTATTCTTTATTTTATATCCCACCTTCCTCTCCTCCCAGCCCCGCCCCCACAAGTCCCTTCTGCCCATTACTCCTTACCCTTCTTCTCAGAAAAGGGGAACCCCTCGACGTGGACCAATCAACCCTCACACATCAAGTTGCAGCAAGACTAAGCACATCCTCTCCCACTGAAAGTCAGACAAGGGAGCCCAGTTATGACAAGAGGATCCAGTGGCAGGCAACGGAGTCAGAGACAACCCCTGCACTAATTGTCGGGGGACCCACGTCAAGGACAAGCAGCACATGTGTCACAAATGTGTAGAGGGCATAAGTCTAGATTGTGCATGCTTTTTGGTTGACGGTTTAGTTACTGTGAGCCCCCACGGGCCCAGAGTAGTTGACTCTATAGGTCTTCTTGTGGTGTCCTTGATTCCTCTGCTCCCTCAATTTTCCCCCCAACTCTTCCATAAAACTCTTCAAGTTCATCTGATGTTTGGCTGTGGGTGTCTGCATCTGTTTACCTCAGCTGCTAGAAGAAGCGTCTCAGATGATAGGCTCCTGTCTGCAAACATAATAGAATCTCATTAATAGTGTCAGGGGCTGGCTCTCTCCTATGGGGTGGGTATCACGTTGGGCCAGTCACTGTTTGGTCATTCGTATAAGCTGTACTCCATCTTTATCCCTGCATATCTTGTAGGCATCGAAAAGTTTGTTTTGAAGGTTTTATGGGTGAGTTGATGTCCCCCTCTCTCCACTGAAAATCCTGCCTGGCTATAGAAGGTAGACACTTCAGTCTCCATATCCCTAGCTGCTAGGAGTCTCAGCTAGAATCACCCCCATAAATTTCTGGGAGGCTCCCCCATCTCAGATCTCCAACTATTCTCAGAGATATGTCCCCCAACTCTCTCTGTCTCCCAGTCCTTCTTTCCTTTCCCCATGCCTGATAACAAAAAAACATTATTTTAATAGGTAAAATATTTCCCCTTTGTCTTTTGTTAGATTTTTTTCATTTTTTTCTTTAGTTGAAATGTTAGGTCTGTATAGGTTTTTTCTAGTTTTTTTTGTTTTGTTTTCTTGGTATTTATACTGCTTCTTATAAGTTATGATCTGAGATGTGGAGATATTCTTTTGCAGTTGCTTCAAATATTGCTTTTGTTGTTTTTCTGGTTTTCTCCTCATAGTCCCTTTCCATACTAATTCATTTTTATTTGGGTTTTAGAGGTGCTACAAGTGTGCTCAAGCTCAGTGAATCTTCTCTTAACAGTTCTTTGTCTACTAGCAAAGCCCTCAAAGACACTTGTGACTTCTGTTACATTGATTTGAGCTCTAGTGTTCATTTCTGGTTCCTAAATGTTCCATCTCTCTGCATGTGCTCTCTGTTCTAGTTTGCTGTCTATACTGTAATAAGACACCATGATCAAAAGAAACTGGGAAGGAAAGGATTTATTTGGATTTCAGGATACAGTCTGTGTCTGACGGAAGGTGGGGCAAGACCAGACAGTGACCTGTAGGGAGGAGGAATACTGTTCATATGGCTTGCTCTGATACCTTTCTTACACAGCTCAAGCCCACTCCCTAAGTAGGGCACTATCCACAGTAGTCTGGGACCTCCTACATCACTTATGGATGAAGAAAAAGGCTCACGGACAGGCCTCCAGACAAATCTGAGAGAGGCAATTTCTCAGCTGAATATTCCTCTTACCAGGGATGTCTAGGTTTATTGTAAGGTGACACAAACTGATCAGCATATTATCTGTTTCTCTTTCTTAAATTAGTGAAGTTAGCATATCAATTCTAGTTTATTAAATTTCTAGTCTCATCATTTCAAGATTCCTGACATAAGTATGTGTAGTTTGGGTATTTGCTTTTAATTTTCAAACATCGAGTGTCTGAGTGCAAGCATGTGCATGCAAGAGGGGGGGGGGGAGAGAGAGAGAGAGAGAGAGAGAGAGAGAGAGAGAGAGAGAGAGAGAACTAATAATTAAAAGTTGGAATTCCTGAGTTTAACCCATTCAGTGTTAGAAAGCATACTGTCTGCAGAAGCTGGTAATTTCTGAAGCTAATTTGTTTCAGCACCCTTGTACTCTCTGCCTTTGGGTTCCTTTACAGATTAATTTTTAAGTAATATAAAACCCTGCACTACCAGTACACGGGAGCTCCTCGGCAGTTGCATGCTATGAGGGAAGGGGAGATGTCTATGCTTCTGTGGCTTGAAACTTAGTTTTCTATGGAGTTTGTACTTCACTTTGTGGTTTTCAAAGACATTCTGAGCAGCCTCTCTATGAGGACAGACAGGAAAGCTAAAGAGAGTTAAATCTGCCCTTCCAACATGCCGTCAATGTAGATGGCTTGTGGTGACCGAAGCTGGATGCATGCAGAATGGTTCCAGGACATGTAAAAATGGGCACTTTCCCATCTTCTCAGTTGCACCGTGTGGCTTTGGTACCTTGGAAGTCTCTGTGTGCATTTCCTCTGCAGTCTGGATTCTGCTGTACCCAGTAAGAGTTGTTGCCTTTTAGTTTATGCATATTTTTCTTGTTTCCTTGATATGACTGCCAAATTCTAAGCCCCTTACACCCGGTTCAGAATCAGAACAGTTTCAGAAACCACGTTCAGTCAGGTTGGTTTTCTTCTTTATCCCCCTCTGTCTATCCGGCTTTCCCTCTGTCCTCCACTGGCACTCTGCTTAGTGATTTTTGTCATGGCATTGCTTAGCTCCCTAAATTCCTGAGGCAGATTTAAGGCTTCACTCATCATGGACATTGCTGGCACTTCTGCATCTCTGTGGTAAATGTGTTGTTATATTTCCTTACTCCTGTCTGCCGAGAGCAATATCTGTGGCCTAATATGGGATCCCAGTGACCAACAACTCAAAAATGAAACAGCCCATGCTCAATACACAACTCTTTAGTTGGTAGTTTAAATAGTTTTTTTAAGCAGCTATAGGAATATTTATTAACCTTCAGAGAAATGAAGGTTTCATATTTTACTTTTGTAAAATAGATAACAGAAATGTCTTTGTTGTTTGTATTACTGATATTATTGACTCAAGAACAGTCCAAATTAGTTTTAAATATGTAAAAAGAAATTGACTGTGATTTTGTTTACTACAAAATCTATAGCTGTAGCTAATGAGAGTATAGATAACTATTCCTTCCATGCGGTATTAAAGAAAAACAGCATTTTAAATTGTACACTTAAAACTAGCAAGATTTTTATGGGAAAACTAGAAAAACATTGTATAAAAGATGTTTAATTCTAAGAGAAAAAAATAATACGTTTTGATAAAAGGAAAAACCCACTGTGATATTTAAAAGAAAATATTGGGCTAGCAAGATGGCTACATAAGTCAGGTGCTTGCCTTTGGCCCCAGAATTGAAGCAAACAAAGCCAGGCATGGAGCAATGCTTATAACCAAGGTGCTCAGGAGACAGAGAGAGGAAGTTCCCTGAGACATTCTTCCCAACTAGCCTTGCATAATTGACAGGGTCTGTGTCCTGTCTCTAGAATAGATTCTGTCTCATAAAAGAAGGTGGACAGTGACTGAGGAAGATGATGGATATTACCGTCTGGTTTCCATCTGTGCACACACGTGTACTGACACCATGGATATACACACATGGCCACACACATATCTACACCGTACATGTCAGGTGCAACCTGGTTGCCATCATGGCATTATGACCCAGTTTTGGCTGTGGACACCAGCAACCTGAATAGTGCACCTCTACCTTTCTAATATACAGAGGGTTCTGCACTTTCTTGTATGCTTGTTTGTTCTGCCTTTTTCTATACCATATTTGTCCTCAAATACAACTTTGGTAAAAAATTTCTGAGAAAGACATTGAGGGTATTACTAGAGAAGGAAATGGCTTTGATGTCTATAACAACAATAGCCATTCAAAGAGTCAGCACAGGCATAATGGGACAAAAGGTTCTTGGTGTGGAGGTTGATGGCTTTAATTGTTCTCTGGGAAATTTTATCCAACTCATGATGATTAAGGAAATAGTTGAATCAATAAATGTTTTTTTTGAGAAACCTGAAGTTTTAGTAGTTAAGAGAATTGAAGATCTTCCAGGAAAAGGAACATTGAGCCTGGGACACTAAGGACAAAGGTGTTCATCCAAAATACAAGGGACAAGAAAGAGAAGGAAATAGCTGCATCTACCGGATTAGTGAGCAATGGTGAGAGCCACAGAAGAGTTCTCTAATAATAGAAAGTTTGGTCCAAAAATATTATTGGGGGAAACTATAAGATATATGTATAATAAAAACAATGAAGGGTGGATGAGTGCTCCAACATTTAAATAACAAGGACACATGCTCCACTATGTTCATAGCAGCCTTATTTGTAATAGCCAGAAGCTGGAAAGAACCCAGATGCCCTTCAACAGAGGAATGGATACAGAAAATATGGTACATCTACACAATGGAGTACTACTCAGCTATTAAAAACAATGACTTCATGTAATCCATAGGCAAATGGATTGAACTAGAAAATATCATCTTGATTGAGGTAACCCAATCACAAAAAACCACACATGGTATGCACTCACTGTTAAGAGGATATTAGCCCAAAAGCTTGGAATACCTAAGAAAAAATTCACAGATCATATGAAGCTCAAGAAGAAGGAAGACTAAAATGTGGATGCTTCATTCCTTCCTAGAAGGGAGAACAAAATACTCACAGGAGGAAATACAGGGACAAAGAGCAAGGACCAAAGGAAAGGTCATCCAGAGATTGCCCCACCTGGGGATCCATCCCCTATGCAGCCACCAAACCTAACCACTACTGCTGATGCCAAGGTGTGCTTGCTGACAGGAGCCTGATATAGCTGTCTCCTGAGAGGCTTTGCCATAGCCTGACAAATACATAGGCAGATGCTTGCTGTCAACCACTGGAGCACAGGGTCCCCAGTGGAAGAGTTAGAGAAAAAACTGAAGGAGCTGAAGGGGTTTGCAAACCCATAGGAAGAACAACAACATCAACCAACCAGATCGCCCAGAGATCCCTGGGACTAAACCACCAATCAAATGAGTACACATGGAGGGACCCATTGCTCCAGCTGCATATGTAGTGGAGGATGGAATTGTTTGATGTCAATAGGAGGAGAAGTCCTTGGTACTGTGAAGACTTGTTTCCTCCGTGTAGGGCAATGCCAGGACGTTGAGGTGGGAGTGGGTCATGGGAGTGGCAGCATCTTCATAGAAGTAGGTTGATGGGGGATTTGAAATGTAAATACATAAAATATCCAATAAAAATTTAAATGCAAAAAAGGAGAAGAGTTTGGACTACATGAGGGGCCATTGAATTAGTGAACTGACGTTCCTGGAAACATTGTAACATACTGGTTTGCCATTGCCTGTCTAAGAAAATTAGATTACAAGTTCTAAAAGATAGAGCTTGAACTGTGAAGGAGCCCTAGGGAAAACTGCAAGAGGAATTAAAATAGCATCCGGAAAGGAGTTTGAAAAGCATTGCACAAATAGATATTTGGATGGGCTTAGTAAAGAGATTTTTTTGCAAATTAAGACATTAGAAATATTAATATTACTTTGACCTCTTTAGTTCCTTTCTGTTTAAAGGGTAAGACTGTAAACACAAGTTTAGGCCCAGATGACCTATGGTTTGTAGGGTTTTCGGGGAGTTAAAAGTTACCGTATAACCTGATTTAGCAGACCCTGAGCTGTGACTTGTGTGTGCATTGTTCTTTTGGGTGGCATAGTTACATGGGGGTTTTTGGGGGAAAAAGTGGCCTTGAGAAAAATAATGGAAAGGCCTTTGATCATGGATTGTTGTATAACAAGGAGATATGTAACCGATAAAAGACTGAGGTGAACTCAGAGAGAGGAAAAACCTGAGAGAGAGAGAGAGAGAGAGAGAGAGAGAGAGAGAGAGAGAGAGAGGGAGAGGGAGAGGGAAGGGAAGGAAGAGAAGAGAAGAGAGAGAGAGGGAGAAGAGAAGAGAAGAGGAGGGGAGAGGGGGAGGGGGAGGGAGGCAGGCAGGGAGAGGGAGGGAGAGCAAGAGCAAGCGCTGTCTCACAGCACAGCATCTGAACTGCAATGAGTCACCTGTAAGCTTGCACCTGCATCATTGCCTGAGACTCTGATTTCATGCTGATCCAATCTTCCCATTCTCAAGGACCCCGAAAGGGCTGAGGCTGGTCCTCAGTGGAGTATACTAACTTAATGGTGTAGAATTTTTAAACCATATATTTCTTTTACAGAAATATTAAATTCCATCACTGAAGCTGCCATTAAACCTTAACTTGATGAATGAGGAGGGAATTGACTTGTGAAATTAAGGCCTATCAGTAATTGGTACAATCATTTTTAGGTTTCATATCCTTTAAAGTAAAGTACTTTGAGCCCAGTTTTGTAAGCTTCGTAAAAAGTTTTGTTGAAAAATGTAACCCACCATTTTTTCCCTAAATTGCTTCTTTTGTCTTTACATTTAGGTTCCTTTGTATGGATGAGGGCCAGTCATCCATCTACTTCTGGACCTGTAGAGAACAGTGCATATTTAAACAGCTCTGTATGTCACTGCCTGGATGGAAACTGCCATCTTCAGTTCTATTACACCATGGAAAACAGTGTTCTGACAGTAAGACTGTACAATGATAAGGTAAGAAAATTAGCAATTATTTAAAATCCATTGAACGTATGACATTTTTGACCTTAGACATTTGTCTTTCTAGTTCTTATTCATAGATTTCAGACATTGTGTTTATTTTTATTGATATGTATGTGGATGCCTGCTTGTCTTCATGTGCACTGCATGGGTACAATGCCCTCAGAGGTCAGAAGACGTGTTGCGTCCCCTGTAAATGGAGTTACAATAGTCATCAACCTTACCTTCCACTTGGGTACTGGTAACTAATACCAGGACTTCTGCAAGAACAGAAAGTATTCTTTTTGCTCTACAATATATGAAAACTACTTCTATTAAAGACCAAGAAACACACACATCTGGGCACACAGAGACAAGGCAGAGGGAGCCATTCCTGGAGGGCTTTGGGCTGGTTAGTGACCTTTGGAGAGCGAGAGGGGGGAACTTCTTCCTCTGGTTCAGAGTTATCAGTTTAAACAAAGAAAGGGAAGATGGCAGACCCACAACATTGGGTACAGAGGTAGAGCTCAAGTCTTGAAGTTGTTTGAGCAGCCTAGACTGGTCATCTGCTAGATGCTGGGGTAGGGGCCGGGTAACAAGGGAGGAAAAGATCTGCCAGAGCTTTGTTGAAGGTCACCAAGGTGAAAAAGTCAGAAACTTTGCCATCTCTCTTATCCAAGTGTGGCTTCCTTCCCTATTTGTCTGCCTTCAAGGATCTGGGTAACTCCTAGTTCCATAGTCTGTCCTCAGAGGTCTGTCTAGATTGCTGTCTATGTTTGCAGGATGCAATTACCTCAAGCTGACAAAGGGGAAAATATGGGAAGGAGCAGACAAAGATCCTCTAAGGAGGTTCTCAGGAACAGTGATAAAATTTAACTGATGGTGAAGACCCAGAACATAAACTTGCCATTTAACCACCGTGCAGGACCTTAGAGTCTGCTATGTAATTGGGACAGTGTCTGCAACACACAAAACCTGAGACAATTAGGGTTACTGGTTTTCTTGCCTTCTATCATTCTGCAATAAGGGCAAGACTGCTTCCCAATAATTTTCTTAACTATATCTTCAATAGAATTTAGTACTCTGATTAATCATTAACTATTTATCTAGCACTAGATTTAGATATTTTTTTTTACTATTTTTATTATACATTTTAAGCGTTTTTAAGAAGTCAAACACTACCGATTTAAAAATACTTGTGACATATACATAAAAATTCCAAAGTTTAGAAATCATTTAAGAGATGAAGGGTTTAAAAGAAATGAAATGTTTGGGATTATACATTGTTAATTGTGTTTTAGAGTTGTGTTGTAATCTATATGAGATTTTATATCTACACATTAAAATCATAAATATGATGGAAATAAATTCTTTGTTCTGATCAGTAAGTACAGCTATGAGGACTTGTAGCTACTGAGTAATGCAAATGAGTTAGATTAAGTTTGAGTTGAATTAAGGTGAACTGAATTAAAATACATACTGCTATAAGAATGAACATTATGGCTTCCAGTCTACATCTGTACCCAGGTCCCACAGCCCTCAAGGAGCGTACTCATTCCTAAGCCCACAAGTGAGACCCCACTTTTGCTTCAATAACTGTCCTAAGTGGGACCTCCCAGGAGCTTACAGGGCATAGGAACCAGAGAAAAATATGGGAGAGGACACTTCCAGTCTCCATGGTCTCCATGTGTGCCCACAGATAAGGCTGCCCTACAGCCCTATAGACAAAAAGCTGGCCTGGAGACAACTGGCCTCACAGCAGTGCTCTCCCTTCTAAGATCACAGGCTCACAGGCCCACAGGTGGCTACGAGCTCCAGTAAGATACAGCACGGCCCAAACCATCAGAGATAACCACACGGTGAGTAGCAAGAGCAAGAACATAAGCAACAGAAACCAAGGCTACTCGGCATCATCAGAACACACTACTCACACCACGGCAAATACTGGATATTCCATCACACTGGAAAAGCAAGATTCAGATTTAAAAATCATATCTAATGATGACGATAGAGGACGTTAGGAAGAACATAAATAACTTCCTTAAGGAAATACAGAAGAACACAGGTAAACAGGTAGAAGCCCTTAAAGAGGAAACACATAAAATCCTTAAAGAATTACAGGAAAACACAACCAAACAGGCAGAGGAATTGAGCAAAACCATCCAGGATTCAAAAATGGAAATAGAAACAAAAAAGAAACCAAAAAGAAACCTAGGAAAGAGATCAGGAGTCATGGATACAAGCATCATCATCAGAATACAAGAGATTGAAGAGAGAATCTCAGGGGAATAAGATGACATAGAAGACATTGACACAACAGTCAGAGAAAGGGCAAAATGCAAAAAGCTTCTAGCCCAAAACATCCAGGAAATCTACAAGACAATGAGAAGATCAAACCTAAGGATAATAGGTATAGAAGAGAGCGAAGACTCCTAACTTAAAGGGTCAGTAAATATCTTTGACAAAATTATAGAAGAAAACTTCCCTAACCTAAAGAAATAGATGCTCATAAACATACAAGAAGCCTACAGAACTTCAAATAGATTGGACCAGAAGAGAAATTCCTCCTGTCACATAATAGTCTAAACACCAAATAGAAAACACCAAAAGAAAGAAAGAATATTAAAAGCAGTAAGGGAAAGGGGTCAAGTAACATACAAAGGCAGACCTATCAGAATTATACCAGGCTTCTCACCAGAGACTATGAGAGCCAGAAGATCCTGGGCAGATGTCATACAGACCCTAAGAGAACACAAAGGCCAGCCCAGGCTACTATATCCAGCAAAACTCTCAATTACCATAGATGCAGAGACCAAGGTATTCCATGACAAAACAAAATTCATACAATATCTTTTCACAAATCCAGCACTACAAAGGATAATAGGCAAATACAAGGAGGAAAACTGCACCCTAGAAAAAGTAAGAGATTGATTTCTTTCAACAACCCAAAAGAAGATAGCCGCACAAACAATTCCACTGCTAACAACAAAAATAGCAGGTAACAATAATCACTATTCCTTAAAAGCTATAAGTATCAATGGACTCAATTCCCCAGTAAAAAGACAGACTAACAGACTGGATACGTAAATAGGACCCAGCATTTTGCTACGTACAGGAAAGGCACCTCAGTGGCAAAGACAGGTACTACCTCAGAGTAAAAGGCTGGAAAAAATTCTTCAAACAAATGGTCCCAAGAAACACGCTGGAGTAACTATTCTAATATCAAGTAAAATTAACTTTCAACCAAAAGTTATCAAAAAAGATTAATGAAGGACATTTCATGTTCATCAAAGGAAGAATCTACCAATGTGAACTCTCAATTCTTAACATCTATGCTCCAAGTGCAAGGGCACCCACATTCATAAAAGAAAATTTACTAAAGCTCAAGCATACATTGTATCATACACAATAATAATGGGGACTTCAACACCCCACCCCCATCAATGGACAGTTCATGGAAATAAAAACTAAACAGAGACACAGTGAAACTAACGGAAATTGTGAACCAAATATATATATATACATATATATATATTCACATATATATGAATATATATGTATGTATTCACATATATATGAATATATGTATGTATTCACATATATATGAATGATATATATGTATTCATACACACACACATATATATACATATATATACATATATATATATATGATATCCTTTCATGCTAAAACAAAACCAAAACTGAGCATATATTCAGTCACAAAACAGGCCTTAACAGACACAAGACAATAGAAATAATCCCATGCATCTTATCAGATCATGATGAACTCAGGCTGGTCTTTAATAACGAAAGCAACAGAAAACCCACATACATGTGGAAGTTAAACAGCACTCTACTCCATGACAACTTGGTCAAGGAAGGAAGGAAGGAAGGAAGAAAGAAGGAAAGAAAGAAAGAAAGATATTAAAGACCTTTAAGAATTTAATGAAAATGAAGGCAAAACATACCCAAACTTATAGGAGAGAATCAAAGCAGTGCTAAGAGGAAAACTCATAGCTCTGAGTGCCTCCAAAAAGAAACTGGAGAGAGTATGCACTAACAGCTTGACAGCACACCTGAATGCTCTAGAACAAAAAGAAGCAAATATACTCAAAGGAGTAGATGGCAGGAAATAATCAAACTCAGAGCTGAAATCAACCATGTAGAAACAAAATGAACTATACAAAGAATCAAAAAAGTCAACCAGGAGCTGGTTCTTTGAGAAAGCCATAAAGATAGATAAACCTTTAGCCAGACTAACCAGAGGGCACAGAGACAGTCTCCAAATTAATACAAGTAGAAATGAAAAGGGAGACATAACAAAAACTGAGGAAATTTAAAAAATTATCACAAAAGCCTACATTCAACAAAACTTGAAAATGTGGATGAAATGGACAACTTTCTAGATAGAAACCATGTACCAAATGTTAAACCAGAATCAGATAACCCATCTAAACAGGCCTATAATCTCTAAAGAAATAGAAGCAGTCATTAAAAGTCTCCCAACCAAACCCAACCAAAAGCCCAGGACCAGATGGGTTTGGAGCAGAATTCTATCAGAACCTCAAAGAAGTCCTCATACCAACACTGTCCAAACTATTTCACAAAATAGAAACACACAGAGCACTACCCAATTCTTTCTATGAAGCCAGAATTACTCTTGTACCTAAACCACACAAAGATCCAACAAAGAAAGAGAATTTAGACCAGTTTCCCTAATGAATATCAACGCAAAAATATTCAATAAAAATTTCACAAACCAAATCCAAGAACACATCAAAATGATCATCCATCATGATCAAGTAGGCTTCATCCCAGGGATGCAGGGATGGTTTTAATATATGGAAATTCATCAATGTAATCCACTATGTAAACAAACTCAAAGAAAAAAACCACATAATCATTTTATTAGATGCTGATGAATCACTTGACAAAATTCAACACACCTTCATGTTAAAAGTCTTGGAAATACCAGAAATTCAAGGCGCATACGTAAACAATCTTCATCCAATTCCAGCTCAATCCTTCATAGCGTTAGAAGGAGCCATTTGCAAATTTCTTTGGAATAAAAACCAAAACTAAAAACCAAAACCAAAAACAAATAAAACAAAAAAAACCAAGGATAGGGAAATCTATTCTCAACAGTAAAAGAATTTCTGGGGAAATCACCACCCCTGACCTCAAGCTGTATTACAGAGCAATCGTGATAAAAACTACATGGTATTGGTACAGAGATAGACAGGTAGATCAATGGGATAGAACTGAAGATCCAGAAATGGACCCACACACTTATGGTCACTTGATCTTTGACTAAGAAGCTAAAACCATCCGGGTAGGGGGAGGAAACCATTATTTTTAACAAATGGGGCTGGTTCAACTTAAGGTCAGCATTTAGAAGAATGCAAATTGACCCATTTTTATCTCCTCTACAAAGCTTAGGTCAAAGTGGATCAAGGACCTCCACATAAAACCGGATGCACTCAAACTAATAGAAGAGAACGTAGGGAAGAGCCTAGAACACATAGACACAGGAGAAATTTTCCTGAACCTAACAACAATGGCCTATGCTCTAAGATCAAGAATCAACAAATGGTACCTTATGAAATTACAAATCTTTTATAAGGCAAAGGACACTGTCAATAGGACAAAAAGGCAACCGACACATTGGAAAAATCTTTACCAATCCTTCATCTGATAGAGGGCTAATATTTAATATATACAGAGAACTCAAGAAGTTAGACTCCTGAGAACCAAATAACCCTATTGAAAAGTGGGGGTACAGAACTAAAAAAAAAGAATTCACAATTGAGGAATACCAAATGGCAGAGAAGCACTTAAAGAAATGTTCACCATCCTTAGTCTTCAGGGAAATGCAAATCAAACAACCCTGAGTTTTTTTTTCAATCTCACACCAGTCAGAATGTCTAAGATCAAAAACTCAAATCAAGTGACAGCAGATGTTGGAGAGGATGTGGAGAAAAGGGAACACTCCTCTATTGTTGGTGGGATTGCAAGCTAGTACAACCACTGTGGAAATCAATCTGGAGATTCCTCAGAAAATTGGACATAGTACTTACTATCTGAGGACCCAGGTATAACACTCCTGGGCATATGCCCCAAAGATGCTCCAACATATAACAAGGACACATGCTCCACTATGTTCATAGCAGCCTTATTTATTATAGCCAGAAGCTGGAAAGAGCCCAGATGTCCCTCAACAGAGAAATGGATACACAATGGAGTACTACTCAGCTATTGAAAACAATGACTTCATGAAATTCTTAGGCAAATAAATGGGACTAGAAAAATATCCTGAGTGAGGTAACCCAGTCCAACAAAACAAAACAAAATAAAACAAAAAACAAAAAAACCATGCACACATGGTATATACTCACTGATAAGTGAATATTAGCCCAAGAGCTCAGGATTCTGAAAGATACCATTCACGTACCATGTGAAGCTCAAGAGGACAAATGACCAAAATGTGGATGCTTCAGTCCTTCTTAGAAGGGTTAACAAAATACTCTTGGGAGGAAATACAGGGGCAAAAGTGTAGAGCAGGGACTGAAGGAAAGGTCATCCAGAGACTGCCCTACCTGGGGATCCATCCCATATGCAGACACCAAACCCAGTCACTATTGGTGATGCCAAAAAGTGCTTGCTTACAGGAGCCTGATATGGGTGTCCCCAGAGAGGCTTTGATAGAGCTTTACTGATAACAGATAGGATGCTTGCAGCTAACCATTGAACTGAACACGTGACCCCAATGGAGGAGCTAAAGTACTGAAGGAGCTGAAGGGGTTTGCAACCCCATAGGAAGAACAACAATGTAGACCAACCTGACCCCCCCCCCCAGTGCTCCCAGGTTCTAAACCACCAACCAACGAGTACACATGAGGAGACCCATGGTTCCAGCTGCATATGTAGCAGAGGTTGGCATTGTCTAGCATCAATAGGAGAAGTCCTTGGTAAGGTAAAGGTTGAATTCCCCAGTGTCGGGGAATGCAGGGTGTTGAGTTGGGAGTAGGTGGGTGGGAGTGGTGGGAATTCCTTCAAAGAGGCAGTGGGATGGTGGATGGAGTTTAAGAGAGGCAGGAAAGGGGATAACATTTGAAATGTAAATACATAAAACATCCAATAATAATAAATTAACAACAGAACAAAAGGAATATACATTATGTTTATCCCAGTGAGTGAAACAATTTTGTAACTTTCCAACCTAGTCGAATGAAATTAGCTACACTTCGTATTCTCATGATATACTCTAAAAAATCTCAATTATTATGAAGAGGATTAGTCATTGATAGGAATCAAAAACCACTGGAAACAATTACAGTCATCTAAGAAAAACAGGAAACATTGCAGAAAATCCAACATTGGATAACCAGTAAGATTATCTAAATGAGTTTCGTTTGTTTCAGCATGCTTTGGATAAGTCCATTTGAAATTTCCTCATAGCTTTAGCCTGACACATTGATAAGACAAGCATATTTGTCACATGGGCCTGTCTAGTGGCACAGAAAACCTGTCACCAGAATTTTATTCTGTTCTTTTCCCTTCTGAAGCTTGGCATGTCAAGATAATTAATCCTGAAAGATAAGAATGCTTTTCAGAAGGATTTCTGAGGATGGGGGAGGAATCCATTTTACATACCTTTTGCTTTGCTTTTGAACTGTTCTCATCATATCTGGTCCTTTTCCTTCTGTTTGCTCTGTGCGTAAATACTTGCAGAATTCTAAAACATTAAATTATGTGGGTGCTGTTCTAATATATGGTGGTCTGTTTTCCTTTGTTGCTGAGATATTACTAGTATTCTTTTTAAAATATGATACTTTTATTTGTCCTTAGAGAAATTCATATAAATATCATGATCATATTCATCCAACTGTCACTCAGCCTATGTTTTTATCCTAAACCAATTCATGTCTTTTTAATAAAAGAGTGCATCATAGCAAATATTTGATTGTCTAGCTCTTTTGTGTAATTTCTTTTAATATATTTTATTTCATTATTTAACACAGGTTTTAACTCTAGCTCTTACAGTCATACTCCATTGTCTTCCTTAATGTTCTATGAGTCTTAGGTGTAGGGTTTTATTGTAGTGAATTAATCGAGGACAGGTACCACATAGCCAGTTGATCTTTGCTTTTTGTCCATTGTGCATTTTTGTAATGATCTCTTTCTGTTGAAAAAGGAAGTTTCTTTGATGAGATGTAAGATATATACCTTTCTATAAATATAAGGACATGTATTTAGCATACAGTTAGAGATTGCACTGGTTAAGGACCAAGCAAGTACTTGGCTAAGTTTACCGAGCCAGGCATGAGTTACGTCCACCTGAACCAGCCTGAAGAACAGATATATGATCGTTGGGTATGCCTAGGATATGGGTACCACTACTGCACCTCTTAGAACATCCTACCATTTTGGTCATTATTATGGTTCATTGGCATTATAGCTGGACATGACTACAGATTGCCTTTCTCCATTGGCAGCTTATATGGCTCCTTCTTTAATGTGTCACTGAGACAGGTTTCCAGTCATAGTTGGTACCAATATTACTATATTTCTTCAATGTATATTATTCAATTAAATCTGCTGCTTGTGAGACTGGCATAAATTAGCTTATTATATTTTATGTAACATTAGCAATTTTCCTTATGCTCAGAAGAAACTCTCCACAAACAACACCTTGCAATCTCCAAACCAAGTTAGGTTTTAATCTGTAAATGCAATGGCACCATGAATGCTTCAGTAATCTTTCAGCTTCTCAATTTTCTCCTCTAACCAGGGAATAGTGAAAACTTCTAGAATGGTCTTATTAAGTTCAAATTGTGGCTGGGAATGCTTTAAAACTATGGTCCCATTGTATTAAATGGCAAATAATTTATTAATATTTATTTACACATCCAATGAGATATTATAATACATTTCAATAGAAATTTCAATCATACATGCTTTATTTTTTTCATGATTATTTTAATCTACTCAAAATATCACTGATGGATTTTTTTTCAGAATCTCAGTACACATAATAATAAAAACAAATGGTGTCTTTCTATTAGTGGCCTTGAAGCTATGCAAGAAAAGACTGGAAAATTGCCTGCAACTGGCATATAATTGTTAGTGTGAATTACTCTGGCATCCCAGAGGGATTTATCCTACAGAATAGAATCTTGTTTATCAACTCAAATTGGTTGCGTGTGGAGCATTATTTATTCTGAAAGTATCTGTGTCTTCTCTGATCCCCTCTTTACCTTTTATTGATCATGAATGCTGAGTCTGCCTCAGACTACATTTAAGTATAAGACTACATTTATGTTGATGCTTCATCATACATTTAAGAAGATGCTCAACTATCTTTCAAATACGTCTTCTTGCAAACCACTATTTGTTTTCTTCAAACAACGAAGTTTTTCATTCTGGGAATCCAGTTTCTGTTTATATTGTCTAGCTAGGTAGGGTCTAGAACTTTCTTCTCTATTTGTAAAACGATAGTCTATAAAACTCCCTTCTTGATATTTTTTGTGCTAACAAGTTATGGATGATGGGAACTGGGCTTGTAACAATTAGATGACATTTTAAATTCCTACCATGAGGTATTTTGCATCTAAAGGTTGGATCAGAATGAAATACCTTACAAAATATTGATGTTTTTGTATGATACAATTTTTCAGAATATAAAAATTCTATTGAAGGAACTTATTTTTCAAGTTCCATGATTTTATCATAGTATATGTTTTAAAGTAGTTTTTAAAGGCGAACTTGGAGGTCATATATCTTACTTTTTCACTGGGAATGGGAGGGAGAAACTAGTGTCTCTGAGAAGAGAAGTAATAAATAGTAGTGAAAGGCAAGTCAGCAATTTCAACCTGGTTTGGAACAGCAACAGGCTCTTAAAAATTTTGATCAGTCAACATTTTAGTGATCGGTTTGTAAGGTAACAGGAAATTAGAACATATCTGAGAACCTTTCCAAAGTTGGGGATTTCTTGTTTTTGTTTTTTTTTTTTTTTTTTAATAGTATTGATCTCTGTTCGAACTAACAGGGTACTGTGAGATTAAGAATTAAAATGAAATCTACCTTCAATTAGCTGAGGATGAATTATTTTCCTTTATCATTGCTAGTGTTTTCAGACAGGAAAAAAAATCTCAATCTCATTTGTAATATACCATTAAGTTAGTATATAGAAAAGCATTCATGTGTTGAAAGAACTCTGCTGGGTTTATTTTATACAACTCAACGAATGTATCTTCAGCGAGATGAAAATCAATTAGTCATTGTGTGAAAAGGCAAATTGTTTTACATTATTTTCCTAAAATGATCACCGGGGGAATCAGTGGGCATAATTTGCCATACGCTGTCACTAAAAGCCTTTGGAGAAGTGTGTTCAGACTAAGGAACCGAAGTTCTGTGGAAATAATTAGTTAGGAAATTTGTTGTAGGTCGTAATTTCTTATAACTAAATCATTTTAATGTGACACGTAAGCTCTCAACTCTCACCACACAGTGAGTGTCTCTGTCTTGTAAAAATCTCAGAAATAGGTAAGAATGAAAAATAACAAGAAAAATATTTTATGGCTCTAAAGAACGTTCTTAAAGATTCGAGGCTTGAGAATCCGAGGTAGATAACAGAGGGTGGCCTGCTCAGGTGTAGATATCCATTTCAAGAAAATCTTGGAAATGGATGAGAGACTTAAAACTGAGCATGTAGTAAGAAGCCTAAAGCCTGGGAACATTTGCCTCCTATCATACGATTTAAGAAGTCGATGTTTGTTGTGGTAAATATTAAAAATACCCTCTGACCCTCGCTAGCCTGCATAGTCAAGTCATATGGCATTAGTGGGTACATTCATATCAGCAGTGGCCAGTTCCAGAACACCACACCATGCCACCTTTAGTCATCGTCTGGTCCCGGCAGTCAGTCTCTCCGCCCCCCATTGCTAGCTGCCCTCTCCTGGCTGTCTCTCTGCCACCTGGCAACTCTCTGGTTGCAGCAACCTGGTAAAATCAGGACTCTAGAGACCCCAGAGGCAGCTGCCCTATCATAGCTCCCTGGTGCAGACTCTACTCACACTTTCAACCACCGCCCCCTGGTCTCAGTGAAGCTACCCTCTTGCAGTTCTGTATACATTCCCAGCATCTGCCCCCAATGTTATAATATCAACTCCCAACAGCCTGTTAAAATCAAAACTCCAGATGCTTGTAATTTAGCAATCAGATTTATAACAGTAAATTTAAACCCCACGAAATGTCTGCACAGTAAACTCAGAGCCAAGTGATAATGATGAAAACTCCCCACCTAGATAAGATAAATTAACCTATAGACATCCAGCCCTTAAGAAATATTCCTGTGGCCATGTAAGGCCGCATGGATCCAGGTCTTCCCTTCTCTGCCTCCGTCTTGGTTCTTCCCTCCTCTTCTCTCTCTCTTCTTACCAAAACTCTGTGCCCAACCTACTTTTTTACTGTCCAATTACAAACCTCGCCTTAACTTGTGCCAGCCCTCACCTGCATATAGACTCAACCTACAGATGTTTACTGTTTGTTTGTTTTGTTTTTGTTTTCCATTTCTTATTGGAAGCAAGCAAGGCTGACAGAGCTCAGCCTAAGCCAATTCTGTCAGCCCCATATCTGCACCAGGGGATTTCATGAAACATTATGGTTCCCTATATTACGAACAATTTGATTTATTTTCCTCAGAAAAATATCAAATATCTTGAATACTTGCTAATATTATTCTCCCGTTTATATACATGCTCTCCTGATTACACTTTGATAAGATTTGGGTATCCAAACCTGAAGAGACCACCTCCAGTAGGCAGACAGGACCCACAGTGGAGGAATGGGGACTCCAACCCATCTACAAAAGGGATGTATCAGGGAGTCAGGGAGCATGTATATAAACGGGAAGAAGCATAGGATTAATTCAGAGTATGGAAGCATGGCCTTAGATCACAATGATCAATACTATTAGTTCTGATATGCAGCACAGGATTGACTTTGTCTCAAGATCTTAGCTCAAACCATTTAGTAATCATTTGCTTCTCATTGCTGAAATGAATGAGCATTATAGCAATCTAAGGGCAAGTGGTTCTTAGGCAAAAGTGGTAGAAGAAGTGTCAAATATATGAATATGAACTTCAGACAATAATGGTGTTGTATAGGAATGAGAGTCAATTCTCTCATAGGTAAAAATGCAAAATGGTTCTGCATGTGCAGCTAGGTAATTTATTGAGTCTTCTCTGAAGTATCACAGCAGTGTTGCACAATGTAATCAAGCCAGCATTAAGGTCGGCAATTCCACCAGTTGTCTTTTGAAGTTTTATTTCAGAAGTGCAGTTGCTTATTTCCTCTTAGTAAAGGGGAAAAAGGAAGATATGTGTTGGATGTGGTGTCTGTTGTGTGCATATATGAAAATTCCATACCAAGACCTGATACTGTGTGCAATTCACATGCATCAATAAGTGGAAATGTTTAGACGGGGCCAATTTTGAATCAAAAGTTTTGTAGGTGGGTCGGAGTCCCCATTCCTCCACTGTGGGTCCTGTCTTCCTACTGGAGGTGGTCTCTTCAGGTTTGGATACCCAAATCTTATCAAAGTGTAGTCAGGAGAGCATGTATATAAACAGGAGAATAAAATTTCCTTTTCTATTTCAAATCAAAGGAAGAAGTAAGGACTTGGATATTCAATACATCAACTTTCAGCACGTGGGTGAAAGCAGATGTGTTAATACCAGAAGATATGAAGACATTTAAGGTATAAAAGTAAATAAATTTTTGTTATAACTTTAACTTTTACTTTAATAGATAACTTATAATCCGCTGCTAAATTTAAATTAGAAAAGTAGACTTGTATCTTTGGGAATAATAATTAGATTTTTACTAATTACCAATGAGATACTTTCTCTTTTTTAATATATAATAGAGTTTATTCAGGGCATGGGGAGGGGGAATTAAGAGGGTAGGAAAGGCAGAGAAAGGCAGAGAAGCAGAAAGAGTAGAGAAGTAGAGGAGTAGAGGCTGGCCATGAGCATGTGGAGAGAGAGGAGGAAAGGATTTGGGAGCAAGAAGGGAAGAGCAAGAGAGATTTTATTTTCATTACATTTGGTCCTTAACAGGACCAAAGTTGTAAGCATAGGAAATTCTAGAGGGACTCCTCTTGCTCAAGCCTTTCCCATTCAGCATCTCTTTTTGCCTAGTGCTTTCCAGCTCCCAGCAATGCCCCAGGCAAACACTTCCCATCAGGATGCAGATAGACGGCAAACTTTTGTGGAAAGGCAGGTGGCGAGATTACTATCTACAACATTTTATAAGTTGATATTTACAGCCTCTGGGTGACATACTCAGTAAGTTTATTTTTTCCACATAGTGGAATTGGTCTTGTGATTTGGCAGATAGATAAAATAAAGCAAAATTTAAAGACAGCATAGCTTTGGAGTTATAAGTTTCTATGTGCATAGCAGATGAAACTAAAATATAAACTTGAAATAGCAGGACTTGGAGATCAAAGTTTAAACTCATCAATTTTGAAGCCTGAAATGAATCATATATCTGATCTCTCAGTGCTCTGAACAGACACAGCTGTTGGCCCAATAATGTGTGTGCACATGCACTATTGATTATGGATGAATGATGTAACTGTGTGAATATTTTTCTCCTCATAAGGGAATTTAAAATAAGTATTATATTCTGAAGCAAAATGTATGTGCCATCTGATATTTGATCAAAAGTAGTTTTAAAATAAGAAATGTGTATCTTTTTTTGTTTTTGAAAATATGAAGATCTATGCAGAGAGCCTAAATTGGGTGAGGCTGAATGGGGTCAATCACTATTCCTATTATTTTCATTGACCTTTGGTATGAAGTTCAGTAATGTTCTATTGAATTAACAATAGAGATATTCTCTGGAGTAATAGAGAAATTCTCTTTTGGTGTGTGACTTTTCCTGGGAAGAAAAACTTACTTTGTCTGGAAGGACCCTGTACCAATGACAGGAGAGATCAGTAGAGATGTCACCAAAGGAAACTTGACCAATCAATTGGATTGATTTAGAAGAATGTGGAGGAATGCTGACTCATAGGCGTAAAGATATCTCAAAGGCATCCAGCCTTCATCCCCCAAAGCCATGCCAGGCTGGATGAGAGCACACAAAATTTTGAATGTTAGAATGGTCTCCAGGATTGGCAGACAGAATAACTCTTACAGGCCATTCTGCAGGAAAAGAGTCTCTTCACGCTCTTTGGTCATGATGGTCACTGATTTTATACTCTCAGGAAAGGAGGGTTTTATAATCTTATAGATCTTGTGTCAGCTCTCCCAGGCTTGTGAGGTTTGCTTCCTGAGTCTTTTGAACCTCCTTCCCCCATCCAAAAGAGAATGCCCCAGTTCCAGATACAGTGCTGCATAGCCTGTGTCAATACCGGTAAGCGCACTGAACACTTGAAACGGAGCTAATGTGACTCGGAAATTGGATTCTCATCTGATTTCATTCCACGTAAATGACTCACACGTAGCTAGTGGCTACTGAATTGGACAGAAGGAAATAGGTTGCCATTCAGTGAGCTGTTTCTGCTATGTCCTCTTGCAGTTCATTAACCATTGTTCTTGGTAGAAGTTTGGGGACTCCTTAATGCATTGACTTTGTCCTGCAATTGGCTGGCAATGAGAGATGGAGACACTTACTAACCCTGTATCTCCAGAGAAGCCAGAAGATCAATTAAACAAAACGGGATTCACTCCTTTAATTAGTGACTGGCGATACATTGTTTTTTAGAAAACTTTTTTGTGAGTGGAATGTTTTTAATGTTTGTTCTTTTCAAATCTTTAAACTATGCTTCTTTGTTATTTTCTGCTTGAAAATAAAGGAAAGAGGACTCTAAAGATGATACTTGAATAACAAGTTTGTAATAAAAGTTGTAGAGCATGTGCATGGTAACCTGGCTCTTTGTTTCCTCTTGATTAGTTTCCCAGAAACCTTCATGGACCCAACCTTAGGAATATAGATCAGATTTGTCAAACAGTAACGTTGTCATTGGTCACATTTGTGTTTTTTTCTCAGTGATTTATCTCTATGACCCTTCTTCAATTTTTTTCCTTTTTTGTATTTTATGAGTATAAACTCATCATTTTTTTTTCTTTTTTTTTTTTTTTTTTTTGGTTCTTTTTTTTGGAGCCGGGGACCCACCCCCGGGCCTTGTGCCTCCCTAGCCAGCCCACCCACCTTGGCCGCTATCCCAACCCCCTATATTTAACATATTAAATGTCCTATTCATTCGTCCTTTTTTTTGCATAAAAGTAAAAATATTTTTGTTTTTTTATGTTTTTTCTTATGTCTTTTTTTTTTTTTTTTTTTATTAACTTGAGTATTTCTTATGTACATTTCGAAAGTGTTATTCCTTTCCGGTTTCGGCAAACATCCTTCCCTCCCCTTCCTTATGGGTGCTCCCTCCCCATCCTCCCCCATTGCCGCCCTCCCCCGACAGTCTAGTTCACTGGGGGTTCAGTCTTAGCAGGACCCAGGGCTTCCCCTTCCACTGGTGCTCTTACTAGGATATTCATTGTTACCTATGAGGTCAGAGCCCAGGGTCAGTCCATGTATAGTCTTTAGGTAATGGCTTAGTCCCTGGAAGCTCTGGTTGCTTGGCATTGTTGTACATATGGGGTCTCGAGCCCCTTCAAGCTCTTCCAGTTCTTTCTCTAATTCCTTCAACGGGGGTCCTATTCTCAGTTCAGTGGTTTTGCTGCTGGCATTCGCCTCTGTATTTGCTGTATTCTGGCTGTGTCTCTCAGGAGCGATCTACATCCGGCTCCTGTCGGTCTGCATTTCTTTGCTTCATCCATCTTGTCTAATTGGGTGGCTGTATATGTATGGGCCACATGTGGGGCAGGCTCTGAATGGGTGTTCCTTCAGTCTCTGTTTTAATCTTTGCCTCTTTCTTCCCTGCCAAGGGTATTCTTGTTCCCCTTTTAAAGAAGGAGTGAAGCATTCACATTTTGATCATCCGTCTTGAGTTTCATTTGTTCTAGGCATCTAGGGTAATTCAAGCATTTGGGCTAACAGCCACTTATCAATGAGTGCATACCATGTATGTCTTTCTGTGATTGGGTTAGCTCACTCAGGATGATATTTTCCAGTTCCAACCATTTGCCTACGAATTTCATAAAGTCGTTGTTTTTGATAGCTGAGTAATATTCCATTGTGTAGATGTACCACATTTTCTGTATCCGTTCCTCTGTTGAAGGGCATCTGGGTTCTTTCCAGCTTCTGGCTATTATAAATAAGGCTGCGATGAACATAGTGGAGCACGTGTCTTTTTTATATGTTGGGGCATCTTTTGGGTATATGCCCAAGAGAGGTACAGCTGGATCCTCAGGCAGTTCAATGTCCAATTTTCTGAGGAACCTCCAGACTGATTTCCAGAATGGTTGTACCAGTCTGCAACCCCACCAACAATGGAGGAGTGTTCCTCTTTCTCTGCATCCTCGCCAGCATTTGCTGTCACCTGAGTTTTTGATCTTAGCCATTCTCACTGGTGTGAGGTGAAATCTCAGGGTTGTTTTGATTTGCATTTCCCTGATGACTAAAGATGTTGAACATTTCTTTAGGTGTTTCTCAGCCATTCGGCATTCCTCAGCTGTGAATTCTTTGTTTAGCTCTGAACCCCATTTTTAATAGGTTATTTGTCTCCCCTCTTGGTCTAACTTTTTGAGTTCTTTGTATATTTTGGATATAAGGCCTCTATCTGTTGTAGAATTGGTAAAGATCTTTTCCCAATCTGTTGGTTGCCGTTTTGTCCTAAGCACAGTGTCCTTTGCCTTACAGAAGCTTTGTAGTTTTATGAGATCCCATTTGTCGATTCTTGATCTTAGAGCATAAGCCATTGGTGTTTTTTGTTCAGGAAATTTTTCCAGTGCCCATGTGTTCCAGATGCTTCCCTAGTTTTTCTTCTATTAGTTTGAGTGTGTCTGGTTTGATATGGAGGTCCTTGATCCACTTGGACTTAAGCTTTGTACAGGTGATAAGCATGGATCGATCTGCATTCTTCTACATGTTGACCTCCAGTTGAACCAGCACCATTTGCTGAAAATGCTATCTTTTTTTTTCCATTGGATGGTTTTGGCTCCTTTGTCAAAAATCAAGTGACCATAGGTGTGTGGGTTCATTTCTGGGTCTTCAATTCTGTTCCATTGGTCTATCTGTCTGTCTCTGTACCAATATGCAGTTTTTATCACTATTGCTCTGTAATATTGCTTGAGTTCAGGGATAGTGATTCCCCTGAAGTCCTTTTTTTATTGTTGAGGATAGTTTTAGCTATCCTGGGTTTTTGTTATTCAGATGAATTTGCAAATTGTTCTGTCTAACTCTTTGAAGAATTGGATTGGTATTTTGATGGGGATTGCATTGAATCTGTAGATCGCTTTTTGGTAAAATGGCCATTTTTACTATATTAATCCTGCCAATCCATGAGTATGGGAGATCTTTCCATCTTCTGAGGTCTTCTTCAATTTCTTTCTTCAGAGTCTTGAAGTTCTTGTTGTACAAATCTTTTACTTGCTTGGTTAAAGTCACACCGAGGTTCTTTATATTATTTGGGTCTATTATGAAGGGTGTCGTTTCCCTAATTTCTTTCTTGGCTTGTTTCTCTTTTGTGTAGAGGAAGGCTACTGATTTATTTGAGTTAATTTTATACCCAGCCACTTTGCTGAAGTTGTTTATCAGCTTTAGTAGTTTTCTGGTGGAAATTTTGGGATATACTATCATATCATCTGCAAATAGTGATATTTTGACTTCTTCTTTTCTGATCTGTATCCCCTTGACCTCCTTTTGTTGTTTGATTGCTCTGGCTAGAACTTCAAGAACTATATTGAATAAGTAGGGAGAGAGTGGGCAGCCTTGTCTAGTCCCTGATTTTAGTGGGATTGCTTCAAGTTTCTCTCCATTTAGTTTAATGTTAGCCACTGGTTTTGCTGTATATGGCTTTTTACTATGTTTAGGTATGGGCCTTGGATTCCTATTCTTTCCAGGACTTTTATCATGAAGGGTGTTGAATTTTGTCAAATGCTTTCTCAGCATCTAATGAAATGATCATGTGGTTTTGTTCTTTCAGTTTGTTTATATAATGGATCACGTTGATGGTTTTCCAGATATTAAACCATCCCTGCATGCCTGGGATGAAGCCTACTTGATCATGGTGGATGATTGTTTTGATGTGCTCTTGGATTCGGTTTGCCAGAATTTTTGTTGAGTATTTTTGTGTCGATGTTCATAAGGGAAATTGGTCTGAAGTTCTATTTCTTTGATGGGTATTTGTGTGGTTTAGGTATGAGTAATTGTGGCTTCATAGAAGGAGTTCGGTAGTGCTCCATCTGTTTCAATTTTGTGGAATAGTTTGGATAATATTGGCATGAGGTCTTCTATGAAGGTCTGATAGAATTCTGCACTAAACCCGTCTGGACCTGGGCTCTTTTTGGTCGGTAGACCTTTAATGACTGCTTCTATTTCATAAGGTCGTTTTTGAAGGCACAGTTTTGAGTCAGAAAAGTTTTATTGGGATTGATCAGCTATTAGTCGGCAACTGTGGACAGACCCACTTGCAGCAGCATTCTTCTGTAAATGAGTCCACGTGTGCCAAGGGGCAGCGCCTTACCCATTCTTCAGTCTTCGACTCTGGAACAGAGCACTCTGGTGGGACTGATGAAGACTCAGAGGCTTGTGGTAAGTCAGCCGTTGTTTACCTGCTTTCTTTCATGACTGTGGAAATTTAGATAGCCTCAGGCAACCTTGGAGAACATCTAATTTCATTGAAATAGCAGGAAAGAGTGTTCTCACTCTGAAACTCTTATTAGCATTATTCCTTTGATGGCTTCTCTGTTCATTTAATTCTTGGTGATTGCTGTTAAGATTGCTAAGCATCCTGCTTTGTTCTACAAGTGAATTGCTGTTATTGATGTGGGTACGCTTGTGTTGTGTGGGAATGTGTGAGTGCACTCCTGTGCTTAAAATACTTCAATTAAAGAAGAAGACTATGGGAAGGATCAGGGTGACTTTCTTGATGAATGTATTATAGATTCGTAAAACAATGTTTAATATGCTGTGTTTTTGCCTCTAAGTAATTATCTTGGAATCTGAGGAGGGAGAATAAGAAGGACATGAGGTGTCACCATGGCCTCTCCCCAGCAATAGGGACTGTAGAAGCCACCTCCAGCTATCTGCAGTCTTCAGGAAGGCCACACTTGGCCAACACCTTCCCCGCAGGCCTTTTATAAAGTGTTTCAGACAGGAGAGAGGAGGAGACATTCTGTAATGATTCAAACCTCATCATACTTCAAGGAAAATGGAATTTACATTAGAAACCACATGGTGGTTCTCATATGAGGTAGCTTAGCAACTAAGATTCAGGGGATGTTTTTAGAAATGGTGGGTTCTAAGCCAATAAATGAATCTTTTTTCTGTATCACAAATAAGGAGCTTTTAAAAAATATGAAAATTCTGACATTTATTTTCCTGTAATGTTTTATACTCGGGATATTTTGTTATGTGGGGGGAAATATTGCAACAAGGTAATTGCCACCCTGTGATGCCAAGATCTTTGCACAGCGTGCTTCTCTTGGTGGGCTAGTGAAGACTTTATTAAAAGCATTGGAGATATCAGGAGAAGACAATGGGCATACAAAGAGTACTCCCAGGTGAGCCTGATTATATACAGAAGTCCAATTAAATCCTCCAGCACTCCACTTTAAGCATATAATCTTCTAACCAGTGTGATCTCAGTGGGAATTGTACTTACCTTTCTTTTCCATTCAGAAAGAATAAGGAGAATTTATTTTCTCTAACGTATGTGAAAGTCATTTCTATGACTTACTTAAATAGTTTTATAGATAACTTGCTTAATTTCTTTCTTGGCAAATGAGTGTTTCTTAAAAGCTTCTATTATTTTTTATTTCAAAGACTGAGAGAAAATATTTGTGTTTTTCAATCATTCATTTGGAAGGCTGACTTCTATTTTTTGCCCTGTGCTAAATGATTCTTTGCCACCCTCAACAAGGTCCTAACAACAAGGGGCATCCTAAATCAAGCACATCCCTGGAACATCAGATGGTCTTTTCAGTTTGGGTTTGTTATTGTTGTTGTTGTTTTGTTTTTGCTTATTGAAATGCCATGAATTACTTGTCTGTAAATATTCTAATGTAACTCTCTTAGTGTTTTACTGCTGTGAAGAGACATCATGACCAAGACAAGTCTTATAAAGGACAACATTTAATTGGGGCAGATTTACAGGTTCAGTCCATTATCATCAAGGTGGGATCATGGCAGCATCTAGACAGGCATGGTACAGGCAGAGCTGAGAGTTCTCTGTCTTCCTCTTCATCTGCTAGGGAAGAAGACTGGCTTCCAGGCATCTAGGATGAGGGTTTAAAGCACATGCCCACAGTGACACACCCACTCCAACAAGACCACACCTCCTAATAGTGCCGCTCCCTGGGACAAGCATATACAAATCATCAGAGTAATCAAACTCAGACGATTCTATTAGTTCCTTCGTGTGACTACAGGGAAAAATCTCCATTCTTATCAACAAATACTACAACTTATTAGCTTTAACTTTTCCAAACATCTTAAGCTCATTAGTTCAATAAAAAGTTGTCATGCCTGCCTGAGATCTGTTTGATAGAATGATATGACATAAATATGTAGCCATATCATGCACACACACACACACACACACACACACACACACACACACACACACACACACACACATTCACATATGTTAAACTGACTATCTCGTGTAAAGATTTTTATGGATACTTTGATTGTTAATCTTCATCATCAACTGTGCTGGATTTAGAATCCCATGGGAGACTGATCAGATATCCCCAGAACAGGTAATCTGCTTAACAAAAACCTCTTTGGATGGGAATGGCACCATCTCATATGGAAAGGCAGGAGTGATCAAATGAAAAGAGAAAGCCAGGTGACTACAAAGTCTTCCATTCTGCTGCTTCTCTGACTTGAGATAAAGAATCTCTAACTGTTCCCTGTGACATGGTCTTCCAGCCAATGCCCCTATGGGACCAAGGAAGCATCTGAAATCTTTTGAAATCATGAATCAAAACAACACTTACTTTTCTATTTGGATCATCTATTTTGTAATAGTGACAATAAACTCATACAGTTACGTTTGCTTAGGGGAAACTATGTTTCACTGAATTAGAAGCATTGATAGAAGGTCTGCAAATTGTACCTTGGGTATTTCCAGCATACCATCTATGTTGTTTTGTGACTGGGTTCCCTCACTCAGCATGATATTTCTAATTCCATCCATTTGCCTAAGAATTTAATGAAGTCATTGTTTTTAGTAGCTGGGTAGTACTCTATTGTGTAACTGTACCACATTTTCTGTACCCATTCCTCCACTGAAGGACATTTGGGTTGTTTTCAGCTTCTAACTATTGTAAATAAGGCTGAATATAGTGGAGCATGTGTCCTTGTTATACATTGGAACATCTTTTGAGTATATGCCAAGTAATGGTATAGCTGGGTCCCCCGGTAGAAATATGTCCAGTTTTCTGAGGAACTGCCAGACTGATTTCCAGAGTGGTTGTACCAGATTGCAATCCCACCAACAACGGAGGAATGTTTCTCTTTCTCCACATCCTTGCCAGCATTTGCTGTCACCTGAGATTTTTATGTTAGCCATTCTAACTGGTATGAGGTAGAATCTTAGGTTAGTTTTGATTTGCATTTCCCTGATGCCTAAGGATCTTGAACATTTCTTTAGGTACTTCTCAGCCATTTGATATTCCTCAGCTGAGAATTCTTTGTTTAGCACTGTAATCATTTTTAATAGGGTTATTTGGTTCTCTGGAGTCTAACTTCTTGAGTTCTTTGTATATATTGAATATTAGTCCTCTATTAGATATAGGATTGATCAAGATCTTTTCCCAAACTGTTGTTTGCTGTTTTGTCCTATTGACAATGTCCTTTGCCTTACAGAAGCTTTGTTATTTTATGAGGTTTCCGTTATCGATTCTTGATCTTGGAGCATAAGCCATTGTTCTTCTGTTCAAGAAATTTTCTTCTATGCCCACGTGTTTCAGACTCTTCCCTACTTTCTCTTCTATTAGTTTCTGTGATCTGATTTTTTGTGGAGGTCCTTGATCCACTTGGACTTGACCTGTGTACAGACCACATGAAGCTCAAGAAGAAGGAAGACCAAAGCACAGACACTTCAGTCCTGAGAAGGGGGAACAAAATACTCACAGGAGGAAATACAGAGACAAAGTGTGGAACAAAGACTGAAGAAAAGGCCATCCAGAGACTGCCCCACCTGGTGATCCATCCCATATACAGCCACCAAACCCAGACACTATTTCTGATGCCAAGAAGTGCTTGCTGATAGGAGCCTGATAGAGCTGTCTCCTTAGAGGCTCTGCTAGAGCATGAAAAATATAGAGGCAGATATTCAGAGTCAACCATTGGACTGAGCACAGGGACCCCAATGGAGGAGTTAGAGAAAAGATAGAAGGAACTAAAGGGATTTACAACCCCATAGGAAGAACAACAATATCAAAAAACCAGATTCCCCAGAGCTCCCAGGGACAAAACCACCAACAAAAGAGTACACATGAAGGAACCCATGGTTCCAGCTTCATAGGTAGCAGAGGTTGTCCTTGTTAAACATTAATGGAAGGAGAGGCCCTTGGGATTAATAACACTAAGACCTTTGAGAAGTAATATGGAAGCCTAGAAGCGTGTGTGTGTGTGTGTGTGTGTGTGTGTGTGTGTGTGTGTGTGTGTGTGTTTGTGTACTTGGTGATCTCCCACAATAGAGGTCTTCAAGCTCTTGCCATTTACAATTCCTAAAGCCCCATGTAGTACAGAGCAGAGGTTTGTCATGTATTATGATCTTGTATAAAACAATCACAATGACTATTCAAATGTATTTGCATCCCATATTCATTGTAACCTCATCAACAGTAGTCATAATAAAACAACTTAATCCATTGTCAATAGATGAATAGATTAAAAATGGTGTGAGATTTGTGTAAAACGTTTACTGAGGAATAAAATCAAAGGAAGAGCTATTATGTATAATAAGGATGAGTCCAGAGAGGGTTCTGATAAGTGGAAGGAGAGAGAATAGTAAAATGTATAGTGTGTGACTGCAACTGTACATGCAAAGGAAGTGGGTCTGTCTGAGAGAATCAGGAAGACAAGTGTTCCCAAGGGTTCAGGGATAGGTCACAGATCCCATTGGTAAGATGATCTGGTTACAGAAGGGTCACTACACCTAATGATAGTGATGATCTGAAACTCATTAAGAGAATGATGAGAGTAGATTGGCATGTTCCTACTATGCACACAATTTCAAGATGTCAGTTATGAAAGTGGCATATGCCTTACTTGCCTTGATTATCAAAAGCATCTTGCAATATATGCATATAACAAATCACCATGTTACACACATCTTTAAATATTTAAATTCATTCATCAATTATGCATTGATGCACTTGCCTTACATGGGTACAGGAAAAGATATTTATTGTGACAGGTGAGAAACACATCCAGCTCCTTTACATTCTTCCCTCCCCTTAACTTCTCTCCCTTCCCTTTCCCTACCCTACTTCCTTTTGCTTTGTTCCTCTTTCTTTACCTTCCTCTTCCCATCTCTGTCTCTTTCCCCTTCTTCTTCCTTTCACACTCTTTTTCATGTATATTGAATATTTTAAATTTTTCTATAAAAATTATTGAAATATGATGTGTACCAAACACATCCTAAGATATTGAACAAATATCTAAGCAACTGTCACATAAAATATATCTAATTTTGAGACACATTCAGCACAGATATTCTGTGCAAAGTAAAAAAAACCTCAGACTTAGAGAAGTTGAATTTTGTTTTCCTGATTTGATGAGGTCTCTCGACTTGTGAGATTCCTAGACATAGGAAGTTGAATGGTAATTACTGAGCTGCAGCAGAGAAGGGACAGTTAAACCTGCTGTTGAGAGGACATGGAGCTCTGGAAATGTACAACAGTGTTTCCTCTCAACAGTGGACATACAATTAATGCCTCCTGACTTTGTAGTTGAAAATTATGAAGAAAGTAGCTTGTCAAGTATATCCTATCAAAAGTCATGCATATATTTATTTACATTATATATAATATATAAGATATATTTTATTTATTTACATTTCAAATGTAGTTCCCCATCCTGGTTTCCCCTCTGCAATCCCCCAATCCCATTCCCTCTCCATTTTGCTCCTCCCCCCACTCACCCACTCCTACCTCACTGCCCTAGCATCCCCTTATGACTAGGCACCAAGTCTCCACAGGACCAAGAGCCTCCTGTAACATTGCTAGCAGATAAGACAACCCTTCGCTACACTTGTAACTGGAGCCACGGATCTTTCCTTGTATACTCTTTGGTTGGTAGTTTAGTCCCTATGGGCTCTGGATGGACTGGTTAGTTGATATTATTGTTTTTCCTGAGGGGTTGCAATCCCCTTCAGCTCCTTCACAGCTTCCCCAAGCTCTTCCATTGTAGTCCCTGGCCTGAGTCATGGATGTTTGGCTATGAGCATCCGTATTAGTCAGGTGCTGGCAGACTCTCTCAGGGGACAGCCACACCAGGCTTCTGTCAGTAAGTACTTCTTGCCATCAGCAATAGTGTCAGGGTTTAGTGTCTGCAGATGGGATAGATCCCTAGGTGGGACAGTCTCTGGATGGCCTATCCTTCAGTCTCTGCTCCATTTTCTGACTCTGCATTTCCTTTAGGTTGGAAAAATTCTGAGTTAAACGTTTTTAGATGGGTAGGTGGCTCCATCCCTCAACTGAGGGCCATGCCTATCTACTGGAGGTGGTCTCTACATGGAGTCTCTGTCCCCTTTGTTGGTAATTTCAGCTAATGACATCCCCTTTGGGTCCTGGGAGTTTCTAGCTTCACTAGTGTCCCCAGTTCCCCATCTTCCACTGCTACATATTTTCATTCAATTTCCTGAACCTCTGTACTTCTCTCCTGTTCCTTCCCATACCTGATCTTGACTCCCTTTATTTCCTCCCCCCGGTCCCCTCCCAGGTCCCTCCTTCCCTCTACCTCCTTTGATTATTTTTCCCTCATCTAAGTAAGATTGAAGCATCCACACTTTGGTCTTCTTTTCCCTTAATCTTCATGTGGTCTGAAGTTGTATCATGGATATTCTGAACATTTGGGATAATATCCACTTATCAGTGAGTGCATACCATATGTGTTCTTTTGTGACTGGGTTACCTCACTCTGGATGATATTTTTAGTTCCATCCATTTGCCTGTAAATTTTATGAAGCTACTGTTTTTAAAAGTTGAATAGTATTCTATTGAGTAAATATACTACATTCTCTGTATCCATTCTTCTGTTCAGGGACATCTTGGTTGTTTTCACCTTCTGGCTATTATAAATAAGGCTACTATAAACATAGTGGAGCATGTGTTCTTGTTATATGGGTATATGTGCAGGAGTGGTATAGCTGGGTCCACAGGTAGCACAGTGTCCAGTTTTCTGAGTAACTGCCAGACTGATTTTGAGAGTGGTTGTACCAGCTGGCAATCTCTGTTCTTCCTCCACATCCTTGCCAACATTACCTGAGTTTTTGATCTTAGCCACTCTGATGGATTTGAGGTGCAGTCTCAAGGTTGTTTTGATTTGCATTTCCATGATGACTAACGATGTTGAACATTTCTTTAGGTGACTCTTGGTTGTTTAATATTCCTCAGTTGAGAATTCTTTGTTTAGCTCTGTACCCAATTTTTAATAGGATTATTTGGTGTTCTGAAATCTAACTTCTTGAGTTCTTTGTATATATTGGATATTAGTCCTCTATAGGATGTAGGATTGACATTTTGTCCTATTGACAGTGTCCTTTGCCTTACAGAAGCTCACAGACATATTTATATTTCCACTGTGTTCTGAAAATGATAAAATAGACAGATCTGCATCAAAACTAAAATAAGTTGAGAAATTTGGTTAGGAGGAAGCTTTCTTCTTTTTTAGTGGGGTATTTAAAACATGTACTATGCTAATATGCTTGTCTATAAGTCTATGACTAGGAAGACTTGCAGTAGAATGACAATTATGAGGTGAACCTGTGTTATCTGACAACATAAGTAAATGAATTAATAATATGCTAACATGAATTGTGAATATTTGAGGAGTTAAATATAATATCTAAGTGAATGAAATGTAGACCAAGTATCTTGAGCAATATATTTTGTTTTACTATTGTATTGTCTCAAAGTTTTTCAAATTGAAAATATTCACAGGTCCTGAGAACCACGTGAGAAAGATGTATGCTATACTCAACTGTATCTGAAGTACAGAGCAATTGTCCATGCAGGTCTCATAAATGCCAACTATATATTTATAATTTATTCTTATGAGAACCCGACATACAGTTACTAAATAGAATGCCCCCATTAGCTCCCATACAAGATTTCTTCTTATATTATGAAGAGCTGAACCAAAAGATTCACAAATATTTTATTTTTATGATTTATACATTTTACGACAAATTTTTTTCTTGTGCCCATACTATATCACAGTTAAATATTTAAGAGAAACCTTCATTGTCCTCTGAAAACATTACTCTAACAAATTAACTTTGAAATTTCTTTGAAACTGTAAATAGTACCAAATATTGTTTAGAAGTAGTGAAATGTACCCTGCAATTACAGAAAGTTGACAGAAACCAGATAATCAAAATTACTACTGAAAATTAAAGTACTTTATTATAACAGACATACATGATTTCAATTTACACATGTGTTGCATTTACCCTACTAAATATGACAACTTGCTTCTACTTTCTCCTGACATTTTAAATGGTTTATTATTATCAATTTTTATTATTATTCGTGTTTATTGTAGTTTTGTCTGCATGCATGTTTGTGTGAGGGTATCAGATTGCCTGGAACCAGAATTACAGACAACTGTGATCTGCCATTGGGTGTCGGGAATTGAACCCAAGTCCTTCTGGAAAGGCAGTTAGTGTTCTTAACCACTGAACTATCTATTCAGCACTTCTGATATTTACTACTACTTCTCAAAGTTGCTGAAATATGTAAGAGGAATATTATTAATGAAAACCTCAATTTAAAGAACTTCAATTAGAGTTTTACACTATATAGCAACTAAGGTGTAAAATATTTAGTTTTGCAAAAATCCATTCCTTGTAAATGTAGCAGAACAAATATCATCAGTAAAAACACCCACGTGGTTCACCATATTTTCATGTTGCTGGTGACAGATTCTAAAATTTGATTTTAATTTTCAAACAGCAGCACTTGTTTAGTGTTCTGTGAAATGCACAGTAGCTGAAATTTATTTTTATTTATGTATTTATTTTGTCCTTATTTATGTATATTTATTTATGTAGTGTGTTTGTGTATGTTTCTCTCTCTCTCTCTTTCTCTCTCTCTCTCTCTCTGTGTGTGTGTGTGTGTGTGTTTGTGTGTGTGTGTGTGTGTGTGTTGTGTGTGTGTGTGTGTGTGTGTTGTGTCTGTGTGTGTGTATGTGTGTGGTGTGTGTGTGTGGGTGTGTGTGTGTGTGTGTGTGCGCGAGCACGCATCCCTGTAGATGCTTAGGCATTTGTATAAACTGATGATTCCAATGGTGTGTTTACCTCAATTGCTGTATACCTAGTTTCCTTATTTTTTTTTGTTTGTATACAAACTTAATTCAAGAGAAACTATGACATCACCCTTAGATGGAGTTTGGAGGACATGTTGGGGCCCTCTGGCTTTTTTAAAAATCAATATCCTGATGTTATCAAAATACAAACACAACTTCTCATTTTGGGGTATGGTGTCTCTTCATTGAACCTGGAGCTTACTGAATGGCTGGACTGGCCAACTAGTTCCATAGAAATGCCTTCTTCTACTGGACTAGGGCTAGGATTACAGAGACATGCTGCTGCTACTATACCTGCCTTTTTTGTTTGTGAGATATCCAAACTAGAGCCCTCAGGCTTACATGCCAAGACTTTTACCCACTGAGCCATCTCCCTAGCCCAACTTAGCTGATAAAACATTTGAATAATAAAAGATCTGGTCCCAAACATTGTCCTGTAGATGACTGCAACATTCATATGGCCTAACGTCATTTTCATCTCGAATATTTTGCCCCCTGTTAGTTGTTCAAAGGTTTGGGATGCAGGCATCATGGGGAGCACTCCATTTCCCACACATTGCCTTGCAAGTAAGTAGTATGACTGCATCAGTAACAGCCAACTGCTACAATGAGAAGAATTATTTAAGGGGACTTAAACTCATTGTCCCCAAATGGTAATATTCAACATGTAACCCAATTAGGGAAAGTAAGAGGGAAAATAAGACCTATTAATTATTATGCCCAGGCAACAGGCATAAAGTGGGAGTGATACTGGACCAAACCAGAAATGTCATTACTTTACAGTAGAAGATGTCTGTTTTAGGAGAAGTATCCCCATGACTTGGGAGATCTCCTGGGACTATGTCGAAAGGTTTAGGCTGCAGCCGAGACTTGAGAATTTTACAGTACATCTTTATATAGACTGAGATCAAGTCTATATTTTATGTCTTATTTCTACACTTCATTTCCTGACTTAAAAATGACATGAGGTGGTCTACAGCCAACTAAGTCCTCAGAGGATGATCATAGAACATTTTGGGAATGACTGAGGAACCATATCAAGTTTATAGGGCTCTATGATTCTGTCAGTAAATAGAATAGACTCTCTTTTGAAGAGTTACTTTCACTTTTTATTAATAACTGTACCTGCTAAACTATCTGTTCAGAGCCCAGGAGTAAAGCATATACAGGTGGAATAGGTTTCAGGTGGGGGAGGGGAGGGACTACACTACTTTGTTATATTAATTCATGTAAATTTCATTTAACTGTCTTGTGTTCAATTTCTTTTCATTCCGGGAGAATTCCATTTAAAAGAGAGAATTTTGTTTGTAATGACAAACCTCTAATCATATATCTGTGTTTCCTTCTTCACACATGACAGCAAGTCACCTTACCTGGGACTTCGAGTCTGGTTTCTGTGGATGGGAACCATTTCCCACAGAAGACTCTCACTGGGAGGTGGTGGGAGGTCTGAACAGTGGAGAGCACCTGTTTCCTGAAGCTGGTCACACAGTGAGCATAAAACAAGGTATGGCATTTTCTCTTCTTTTAAAAGCACTGCCCTTCAAGTGGAAATGGCCTATATTTCTGTTTCTATTTGCAGACTAAATGGAGCTTTGGTTTGTCCTGCCTTAATTCCTCCTGACCTAATTAATAATTAGTAGCTAATTTTGCATCCTGAAAGGAACATTCTTGGGATAACCACCCATCTTGTTGTTGTGCTTTTGAAAAATACTATAGTGATGGTGTAAAAAGGGAGATAACATTTATGATAGATTGCATAGTAGGCTTGCTTTCATTCTTTAAGCATTGCAAGTTTGGCAAACAGAAAGGAAAATAGTCCCCTCTTCTATGTGGAAACAGAGCAAGGATTTATCACTATCTATAAAACCTGGAAATACTATAGACTGTATACTGCAAAACATCATTACAACTTTCACATATCCTCATAAAATCAAGGAACCATAACTGCCTGCAATGCTCTGAGAATGCTTTGTGGTGCTCCCAATGGTTTTTCTCTCTAGTTCTTTGTTGTGCTTACACTCCTATGTAAACACACACCTCAGAACCATATTAAAATTGTCATCACACTGTTGGGGGTCCGGATCATTTTTATGCTCACTGAACATTGTCCTGCTTCTACTTTGAGATTTACAAAGAAGTGTGCCAAACACAAAACTTGGAAGAGTTTTTATTAGCGCCTTTGCAAACGGGTTGGTGGAACATTGGGTGGTATTAGGGGGGAAGACTTTTGGCTATAACAATAAAGCCAGTTCATTGTTCACTGGTACAGTCAGTTCTAGATATTTTGACTTTTTGTTTATTAGTCCAGGAAGCCTTAATTTCCCTTTAGTATCTCGTGTCAAGGTGACTTAAGTTTATGGTTTAAAATAGATACAGGTAGAATTTTTCTTTGTAAACTGATATGCATGCTTTCTTTTTCTGTGTCTAGGCCAATTATTAAGGCAATGAACTAGAGCTCGGTACATGGTGGTAGAACCTGGTACCTCTGTTTGAAGCAGGCAGGGTTTGGTAGCTAAAGCTGGTAAAAGGGGTTTGGGTTCAGATATGCTGAGGGTTGTAAGGGCGATAGGGGAGTTACAGTAAGGTAGAGGGGGTTAACTGAAAATGACTCCCAGTTCAGCTTTCCTAAAGAGAAATGAGGAGCCAGCATGGAAGCGATAAGGACCTGGGAGGAGAGAAAAAGCCAAGGAGAGATGTGAGAAACATGATCCAACTAGGGGAACATGTACAAGAGGATGGTAATGGTCTTGGGAGTTTTGTTTCACTCACACACACACACACACACACACACACAATGAAGGAGACCAGGGATTTAAATTTTGTCTAGAGCATGGTGGAGACTGAAGCCTATGACCAATCACATTTGCTAGAGCAAGCTATCTGGATAAAATCTGGGGACAGGAGAGGATAAAAGACTGGAATAGGGCTGGCATACATGTAACACGAGTGGAAAAAATTGAGGGCCTGAGCAGCAGCTGAGATTTCCAAAGAGAACAATATGCATAGCTATGATTTGATATGAACTTCACCATGACCAGGGCTTGTAACACTGTGTTGTTCAGGGTTGGTTCATACCTGTGACTTGGCACAAAGTAGTTCGGTTTTGTTAGTGATGAAATAGAGAGACTAGAGTCTTCCGTGTGTAGCCATGAAGAATTTTTATGAGATATTAAATGGGATTATGCTTGCTGAAGGTTTTCACATAGTGAGAGCTCAAAGAATGTGTGTGTGTGTGTGTGTGTGAGAGAGAGAGAGAGAGAGAGAGAGAGGGAAGAGAGAGAGGGAGGAGGGGAAACATGGAGGGGGAGGGAGGGGAGGGAGGAGGAGAGGAAGAGGATAGAGGAAGAGGAAAAGGGAGATGGAGAGGAGGAAGAGAGGATGAGAAGGGAGGGAGGAGGAGAGGAAGAGGAAGAGAAGGGGAAGAGAGGAAGAGGGAGGGAGGGAGAGAGATGGAGAGAAGGGGGAGAGGGAGGGAGGGGAGGAGAGGAGGGAGGGAGGGGGAGAGGGAGAGAGAGGGAGGGAGGAGAGGGAGGAGAGGGAGAGGAGGGAGAGGGAGGAGAGGAGAGGAGGAAGGGAGGGAGAGGAGGGAGAGGGAGGGAGAGAGATTTATTTGTGGAGGTCAGAGGTCCGAAGACAACCTTTGGAAATCAGTTCTTTACTTGTACCACATGAATGCCAGGAATCCAACTCGGGCTTGGCAGCTGCATTTCCCATGGCTCCACCTAGCCTGCCCTGGAAGTGGTGTTAATTCAGAGATGAGGAGAAGAAAACCAGGATAATGAAGAGAAAGGGGGTGATAAAAGGGAAGGTCCATGGGAACAGGGTAGAGTCCATTATAATGCTACAGAGCTCTAAGCCGGTGTGTTTTAAAAACTTCCCATTTCTAACTTGCAGCTTTTAAAACTAACCTTGTATTTTCTCACACACGTGTACATACGTATGTACAGTTTGACAAAATAAGAAAAAAGAAAAAAGAAAATAGGCAGATGCTAGAGCCTATGGGTATTTATGTTTGTTTTTATAGTGAACTATTTCCCCCCAATCCTTTTTGCTTGATTTCTTTGCTCATTCGTAGCTAACTGCTCTGTTAGAACATGCAAACAGACAGCTCATAGGTTACCTCTCACCTTTGTGAATGTTCACAGAATCATACACAGATCACGGATGTATACATGCTATGTATATTCATATAGCTTGGATGTTCCTACACATTACAAATTATGATCAATATTTTGTGTTAAATTACAATTTAAATATAGCAAGTACAGTCTTTTTAGTAAACAGTATAGTGAGATTTAAAAGTTATATACAATTTGTAATCAACAAACAATTCAAGATATAGAGTGATTTCGTTCTCCCAAATGTCACTTCGTAGTGGATACTTCTCCTGTATCCAGCCATTGGTCTATCCCAAATTTATTGTCTGTTCAAAGAGTGCCAGATAAATAGGTCATACGTTATGGTGTATTTTTGCCTCCTTATTAGCACCAATGATTTAAAAATTTGTTCATGTTAATAATTATAGTCATTTTTCTCCTTTTAACACTTGAGTAATATTCCATTGTATGGATAAACCACATTTTATCTTTTTACATATCGACTGAAGAGATTTGGCCTGTACCTTTCTCAGTCGTGGTGGACATACATTTTCCCTTCCTTGTATGCTCTTCCCAATGTTTATAATATTTTTTTCATGACAGTTGGTAAGGGACTTCTACTACTCCTGGTCCTTTGTCACCTATGAGAAATAAGTGTTCAGTTACCCTGTGCTTATTGTCAAAGACCTCTTCTGTCAGTGCACACACAGGGCAGGACACAGGAATCTCAGAAACAGTAGCTCTGACATCTTGTATTCTTCTCTGCTGCAAAGGAACAGTTTCAGTGCCTGAAATGTGCAAGTGAGTACATGTATCTCAGCACAGTGACGGCGTGTACAGCGTCTTGCTCTTCCGTGTTCCCTGTTGTACACACTTGCTTATGACTTCTCATAAGAGTTCAGGTTGGAAAGAGGGCTCAGCAGTTAAGAGCACATCCTGCTCTTAGAGAGTACCAAAATTCAATCCCCAGCTCCCGTTTAGGTGACTTACAACTGTTTACAAACTTAGCTTCAGGAGGACCACACAACTCTGACCTCAGCAGGTAGCTGTGCACACAGGCACATACCCACATGGAGAAGCATACACACAATTAAAACCAATAAAACCAAATCCTTAAGAAGTTTAGAGTTTATCAATTTGTTGAGATAACATTAATTTTACTCAATACTTCATAGATTTCAGTGTAGAGGTTTTTAAAAAGTCTGTTGTCATATTCCATAGGTGTTTGCAGCAACTATAAATGCTATGATCTAAAATTCTTTTAGCTGCTGCTTGTTTATGTAATAGCAAATTTATTTGCTCTTTTTAAAAGGTTAATTTTTTGTGTGTTTGCATGTGCATGTGTGTGTATGTGTTTGTGCAGTGTGTAGAGATTTTAATGATAACTGCTGGGCTTGTTTTATCCTCGTCTCCAGGAAAATGTCAACAATTCAAACTTGAGTTCCACATTTGCTCAACCCACTTGTCTGTAATATTCCTTTTGATTCGCAATGTGCTCATGTTTTTAACATACATAAACGGGTTAAAGCTTGTCAGATGAGTGTTTCAGCTTCTTCTGTGATAGTCATGTGATCATCAGATTATACTTTTTGTTTACTGTAGAGATTGATTTGCAAACACGACAGTGAAGCTTGTTTGGGTTGCTATTTTTTTTATTTATCTTTTACTTGTGTATTCACCACATGTATATTTGCCTGTGATTTCGCCTATGTTCATGAAGAGTCTGGTCCTCCCTTTCTTCCATGCACAGTCTTAGTTCTGGGCTATTGCCTGAAATAGGTACATGATCTGCAAAAGGTGAGGTGATAGGACCATTTGCATAAACGTCGACAGGAATTTGTAAAACAGTATATTTAAAGATGAAATCCCTCTTCCTTTGAAAATACAGTCAGAATTGATGTGAATCCAGGAAAATTATTGTCTTAATGAAGTCAAGCAGTTGGCTTTATAAGTTGCTTAAAGACCCTTTTTGTGCTATGTTTAGCCTGTCAGTTGATGGTTATCAAAGGGCAGCATCAGACACTGACATTGTTTGGCGTAGCTTTCCTTGAAAATTTTCAATGTTCAAAAAAAGCTACCCCTGATGCAGCTCACAGCGTGTGATCTTCTGTGCTGCTAAAGGATGCTGTCCCCTGTGCTTGCTCTGAGTACATCCACGTCAGTTAAAATCTAACAGCAGTTATTTTGTTAATGTTCAGATTAGATCTTTAATTAAGCTCTCATCCCTTCCAGCACAGACAACAATGTCAAACAAGTAAGCCCCAAGAGGAATCAGTCTCAACGCATGCTCTCGTCTCCTTCAGTGCATCTTAAAGAGACTTAAAAATAAAACTCTCAAGGGAATTTCCTAAGGGCACGTTGAATATCTAATTGTAAACTTACAAGCCTCATTTAATTTGATTTCAAACTCTACGACAGGAGTTAAAGTAATAAAAATGTTTGTTTAGGTGATTTGGATTCAGAGTTTATCATTTCATCAATTAAATTTTATTTTAGATATTTGATGTCATACGTGTGAAATTCTCTGGATATTTACAGAGCCTAATGGCGAATATGTGAAAATGTGATTTTCTTTACCTGAATGAAGGTCGAATAAGACCAACAGGTAAAGTGCTCAGTGTACACCAGAACTGGCAACTAACTATGTGATTTTAAATTTGTTTCTGTTCCTCTTTCCAGAATCATTTATTTATTTTGGACCACAGCAATCCACTGCAGTGGCCAGGCTTGGCAGTCCTATCCTTACCAAATCACTCACGGCCACAACGCCCTGCCAGGTAATCAGTTCTTCTGAGCACCGTTTGACCACTCTGTGGTTCTAAGCCATTGAGCTCAGATTGCATTGATAACAAATGCCCGCCATGTTTTCATATCATTTTCCTGATGCTTTAAGAGGTTTATAGGAGCAGCTTCAGCAGGAAATGCTGGTCCTTCTCAAAGTCTTTGCATCACTTACACTGTATGGATGGGGCCTGCTATAGCTTTTATTATCTTATAATCTTTCACACGGACCTTTGAATAAGCTAAAGTGAATCTTCTTTACATGATTTACTACCTAGTTTGCTCGGGAGTGTAAATTGAGTGGATTAGATAAATCAGGTAAACGCCTGTTAAGAGAAAACTAAAATAATGAGAAAAGACACACACACACACACACACACACACACACACACACATAATTAAATTTATTGAGACTTTATGTTCTTTAAGATTGTGAATGCATCCAAAGACAGAAGAAGAGAAAACAAAGCAAGCGTACCTGTGCAGCCACCGGGGATATAAACGTCTGCTTTGCCGTGTTCAGTTGGAGTACATGTTGCTTGGCCATGACTTTGGAAATAGTGTCTCTCATGAGAAAAGCATTGGTGTGCCTCCCTTAGGTGGCCATGAAACTGAACATTTAATTATGCAATGCCCCGTATTTGGCACATAGAGTGATGGCTGATTTTCGTAGACAACTTGATAGGTCTGTGAATCAATACGGAAATGCAGTTTGGGGTATATCTGGGGTAGTGTTTCCAGGAAGGCAGACACAGATACAGGAAGATCTACCTCAGCTGTAGGAGGCCTCATCCCGTGTGCTGGCATTCTGAAAGGACACAACGGTGAGATCCGTCTGAGCACTCCCATCTATTTCCTCAGCACACAATTTATTCAGGCACCTCATTCTCATCCATCACGTGACAGAGTCAGGAGATAGGAGGGGTCATCCTAAGTTGAAAAGGAGAACCCAGGATCTGCGGCATAGCAGTATCGTGGGGTCTCCTTTAAGGAAAGCTGCAGACATGGAGTGGATCTGGCTCCAAAGAGAGTCTGTGTATGCTGCGTGGCATCCCTGTCATGATGGATATTACCAGAAATTATAAACCCAATTAACACTTTCTGAACTCGAGTCACACTTATCATGCATTTGGGCATAGCAATGAGAACAGTAGCCAACACAATAGGTATCACTAAATAGTCCTTTGACTTCCTATAGCACAGAACTTTTTTTTTTTTTTTATTAACTTTGGTATTTCTTATATACATTTGAGTGTTATTCCCTTTCCCGGTTTCCAGACAAACATCCCCCTCCCCCCTCCCCTTCTTTATGGGTGTTCCTCTCCCCATCCTCCCCCCATTGCCACCCTTCCCCCAACAATCTAGTTCACTGGGGGTTCAGTCTTAGCAGGACCCAGGGCTTCCCCTTCCACTGGTAGCACAGAACTCTTAAGTAACATGGATCTGTTCATCCTGTTTACTTTCCGTCCCTTGCAGAGGTTGAGCATATGTCCAAGTCTCAGGATTTCCCTTAATGTTTAAGTCTTCACTGATCGGAATATAATGACGAGGTTAACCCAGAAGCTCACAGGAAATTCATGCCTCTGAATACTTGGTAATAGCCATGTACTCAGACGTCCTTGATGAAGAGTTACTTATCATTCAAGAATACAAATCTAATTATGTTTTCAGGTTGGGATAATTCTGAGTCCAAGTGCCCAGAGCTCTTAATAGCTTGTCTTTAGTTTCTTGTTTGCTTTGGTGTTTTAACTTTTGCCCCCTTCCTTTTCTTTGTGGGAATGAAGATTAAAGCGACTGCTTATCTCCCCTCTATTTCCACCTTATCCAAATGCCCTCAATGTGTTTCTATCGTTCTTTTATTTTAATTAAACCCTATGTGATAGAATGATATAGATTTTTTAGGAACCCCAGGAGCAATTCTCCACAATTAAAAGAGTACTTTCCAAGCTAGCTTAGGTTTAATTCAAAGTCATTCACTGAGTTATAGACACGGAAGTCATGAAGTGAAAGGGAATAGGATGTAGTATCTTTCATTCCATGTATTTGGAAACAAGTATTATGAGTATATAGTGTTCTTAAAATTCACTGAGGTCACTGAAAATCTAGATGTGTGTGTGTGTGTGTGTGTGTGTGTGTGTGTGTGTGTATGCTTAAGGGTGCGTGTTTATGCATCTCTGTGTGTCTGCATGTATACATGAGTGTATGTGTCTGTGTTTGTGTGTATATATGTGTTTAGGTATTTGTAACTGTGTGTGAATATGTGTCTGTGTGACTACGTATGTTTATATATGTATGTGTGTATGTGTAGGTGTCTCTCTGTGTGTGAGACTTTGTGTATGTGTCTGTCTGTCTTTCTGTGTCTGTGTATATGTGTGTGAGAGTGTGTCTGTGTATGTATAAGTGTGTGTCTATGTGTGTGTGGGTGTGTAAGTATGTGTATGTATGGTGTGTGTCTGTATGTGTCTCTGGGTCTGAGTGTGTGTATATATGTATGTATGTGTATATATCTGTCTCTGTGTGTGTATGGATATGTATATGTATGTGTCTGTCTATGTGTATGTGTGTCTGTGTGTGGGAGACTTTGAGTATGTGTTTGTCTTTCTGTGTCTGTGTGTATGAGAGTGTGTGTGAAGAAATGTGTATTTGAGTGTGTGTATCTGTGTGTACATAAGTGTGTGTTTATGTGTCTGTGGGTACATAAGTGTGTGTATATGGTGTGTATCTGTATATATGTATACATGAGAGTATGTGTACTTTTGTCTGAGTGTGTGTGTGTGTGTGTGTGTGCGCGCATGTGCTTCTGTGTTTGTGTATGTGTATGTTTCTGTGTGTATGTGTGTGAGGATTTGTGTGCATGTGTGTGTATGTCTGTCTTTCTGAGTCTGTGTGTGTGTGTGACTGTGTGTGAATGAATGAATGTGTATGTATGTGTGCATATATATTCTTTCTGAAGATGTCTTGTGGTTTTCATCACTGTGTCTTGCTGATGGTCATTAATTATTGTTAGTCATTGGAATGCCATGTTGTCATCACTTCCTGTTAAGGAAACTTTTCTGGTTTTGGTAAAGTATGTAGCTTTGCTGTGGATTATTTTCAGATGGATCTCAGTGAGAATAATATTCCTTATGTTTGGTGTTGAGCTCATAGCTCATATCCCTAGTGACTTCAGATACTAGTCTAATGGTTTTCCTATATTTATGGAAAATGAGAGGGCTTCAAAAACTCACTAGAGACTTGCAGAAGCGTTTAGTTTTCTTTTGTTTTATGAATCTACTTCAATCTTAGCTTTCTTTGAGCTGGAGAAAAGTTTGAGCTTCTTGATACCATATTTCACTCGTAGGAGACCGTTTCTCTAGTAGGAAAGGCACTTGTGCTAGAGATACAAATAGTTAATGCTTCTCAGTGTATTAAATATCCTTATTTATAAGTGTATGGTATTATATGATACTTTCATAAACATTGCAGAATAAGCAACCAAACCAAATTCCTATCATCTTTGGTAATTGGAGAATCTGCCTGATTCTCTGATTTAGAACATATTGATAATAGTTCTGTTTATGGAACAAATGTTCTTCATTATAAAATAATATGAAAAGCAATAAAATAACCCAAGTTGGGCACTTTGATATGATTAAAACCTCCATCTCATGAAATTATGTGATCATTTTCTCCCTGCACAGTCATATCAGGCTGAGACCATTAAGGCTAGGTTTTGAAAGGACTTTAAAGGAACATGAGCTTTCTTCTGTGTCACCTTTTCTAATAGCACAATTTAAGGTCATTTTGTATGAATCACCTTGTACTTTATATATGGTGAACACATGGCTTCAACATGCGCATTGTTCCTACAGCCTTTCATTGTTCACAATGTAGACTTTAATTTAGAAGCTTCAAAAGTCACTTCAGCCACTAGTGGAAACTTGGCGCATTTCCTCAAAAGAAGAGATAGGACAAACAGAACACATGCAGACCAGAAGCCAGTATTTCTCGTTGATGTTGAAGTATAATGACTGGTTATAATTAGCTAGGAAATATGGAATGTGAAGGAGATTAATGTGAGCACTAATATTTTCTGAGTTCACATTTGTTTTGCGAAAACCACACTATTTTACTTTTAGGATTTTGCTGTTGGATACAGAAAGCTTGATAATATGAACCTTGAGATTTGAGTGTTTTAAGTTGTTTTTCTTTAATTATCAAATTCATTTTGCAATTACTTTAATGGGGCCTCATTTGAACATAATTCACAGTTTTCTCTTTTAAAAATATGTATTGAAAAAGCAGGACAAAGAGTGGACTGTCCATATTTGGACATAGGTTTCTCAGCAATCCTGAGATGTGTATGCTTTAGAGTGTAAGGTGTCAAAAACAAAATGAACAAAACAAAAACCAAATCAAACATCAAAATAGTTCTCCTCCCATTTAGAACTCATGGTTAAAGCAATGTAAACATTCTTTCTGCAGTTCAGTACAGCGATGATTACTACTTTTTATTAATCACAGCACTTGAGTCTGGAATTTAATAGCAACAAGGTAGCCCCATGTTTGCTCTAACAACTGGCGTGGCTTGTGAGAGGCAGTATATTAGCTACTTTGTCTTAGTGCTATGACAAAATACAGGACAAAAGGAACATAAAGGAATAACGGACTCATCATTTTAACGTTTTAAAATGTCCAGCACCATGGTTTCCATACTTCATGCTCTTTAGCCAGAGACAATGGCAGAAGTGTGGCTGAGTTACTGAACTGACTCTCACCTCATGGTGGACAGGAAGCAGTTCTCCCTCCAGTGACACCATTTCTAAGGCTCGGCCGCACCTCCTAATTTGCTACCACTTAGCAAAGCACTAATAGCTTAGAGTCAAGTTTCCCAGACATAAAGGGCAAATGTCCATAGGGAAACTATAATTATATAATGATTCAGTGTAAAATTACTACACATAGGTAAATGTGATATAGTAATAATTATAAAACTCACTGACGGTTTTCAAAATTTTCCAAAAGTAAGGTGATGAACTTATATCAAAATCCAGTTAATAAAATGTGATTCCAGGGTGTGTTAGGAATAGCATTCATACGTGCTTCTCCAGAGTTGTGCTGCTTAGATATTTTCTGACATGTCTAAATGAGAAATGTGGAGAAACGGTTGAGCAGGTATATCACTGTTAGATAAAGAATTCAGTGAATATAAGACGTTCTAATTCACTGGCGATGCTAAACCTACACTTAAGTCTGTTCTGAGAGAGAATACTCGGAATAAATATAATGACACAAACATCCATATAGTCTCCGTGGAATGGGGAAGGATGTGTAAGCATTAAGTAATCTTCTTCTCAGAGAACTTCTTCCTAGTAGCATTTATAAGACCTACAAATGTCATCAATTTTTCTGTTCTCATATTTTAATTATTATCTTTATCATTCCAGATATTCTTATTCTTGATGCTAAAATATACAGCAAGTGTTACAAAAACTAAGAACAGACAAGGTACATATTCGGATGTGAAAGAATCAAAGTGGAGGTAGCTGAGAGCGGGGAATGTACCTGAGAAAGGACGAGAAGGTCACTGCTAAGGAGTCCTGAGATAGGGAAATAGTTATCTACTCTCTTGTTGTTATAATAAAATGGCATGTCAATGGCAACTTAAGAAGAAAGAGTTTACTGAGCTTAGGGTTCCAGAGGGATTCTCGTCCATCACAGTCCACCACAGAGATACAGCAACAAGCAGCCGGCGTGGCTGCTGGATCAGAAAGCTCAACGTTAATGACAAGCACGGAGCAGAGAGCGAACTGAAAGTGGTGTGAGGTTTTCACCTCTCAAACCCACCTCCAATGACCCATCCCTCCAGCAAGGCTGTGTACCCCTAACCCTCCCCAAACTATGCTGACAACTGGCAACACAGTGTTCAAATGTCAGAGCTCAGGGCAGGGGGAGCTTTCCCTCAAACTAACACAAAAAGAAATTGGTACAAGCACTGTACAAGATATAAGGAAGGAAGTAGAAAACTTGAGGCCAATTTTTGAAAGAGGACAGGTTAAAACTAAATGAAAAAGAAAACATGAACATGGAGGAATTGGCTTTAAAGTCTAAGTAAGCTACTGGGCGTTAAATAACTTCAGTCATTAACTCTGGCTTACTGAAGTCAATCACTTGGAAAGGCGTGTTCTCTTTGTACTAAACTGCATATAAATGTATAGTTGTGTATGTGTGCTTGCTTATACATTTTCATGCTTTAAGGAAAATATGTGTGTGTGTTTTGCCTGTATGTATGTCTCTGTACCACATGCCTGCCATGTTCTGTTGGAAGGCAAAGAAGTCATCAGACCCCTTGGGACTGGAATTACAGATGACTGTGAGCTGCCCTGTGGGTGCTTGGAAGCAAACCTGGGTCCTCTGGAAGCACAGTCAGCATTATTAACTACTGAGCCATGTTTCCGCACTTCTGTAAACATTATCCTATATAGTCCGGCCTGAGCATGTCCTCATTACATAGTTAAGGATAACCTTGAACTCTTGTTCTTCCTGCTTCCTGAGCACTAGGAATGATAGGTATATACCATAGTGCCTAGCTTTGGATCCATATTAGAATGAATATCACAGTACAATTATGGAGAATAAACTAAGCCACAGTTAAATTTTCTCTCTAATTTTCAGTGATGTAATTGTCCCATAGGATTTTTTAAAAATGTGCTGGCCTCAAAATTGCTATTTCCATATCTCAGTGACCCCTACTGCCTAAAACTCGGGGTCTTCTCCCGTCCCGTCCCGTCCGTCCCTTCCTTCCCTTCCCTTCCCTTCCCTTCCTTCCTTCCCTTCCCTTCCCTTCCTTCCTTCCTTCCCTTTTTCTTTCTTTCTTTCTTTCTTCCTTCCTTCCTTTCTTCCTTCCCTTCCCTTCCCTTCCCTTCCCTTGCCTTGCCTTCCCTTCCCTTCCCTTCTCCTCTTCTCTTCACTTGACTTCTCTCTCTCTCTCTCTTTCTTTGTAGTATTTGTTATCAAATGGAGGTTTCTTGAATACAGTAATTCAGTCTTGAATATTATTATTGCATTTCATTAAAATTATACCCCAGTGAAAACCACATATTAAAAAGACTTGTCTCTGTATTGACACTATATTCAACTGTCTTTATTGGTGCAATTTTAAGCATTCTCTGCAGCTTTGTTTAAATCAATGCCCTGCAATGATGGGAACTTCCTTGTTAGGTTCAGAACTGTAACCGTTAGGTTCTTGATGTTCCTGAGCACTTAGGATGCTCGGCACCAGCGAGACATTAAAACTTTCTCTTTGCTGTGTTTTAATTTATGTTCAAATATCTACACTATTCTGTACCATTGCTATTACACATACATTCTAGTGTTCCTTATCTTTGCCAAGTCCCACTGAATCTTGTGGATTCCCAACGACATCCAAGACATTATCTATTATCTGATATGAATTCTTTCCTCCCTCTTTCCCTTCCCTTTTTCTTTTTTTCTTACCCCCTTCTCTCATCTCCTCTTTCTCTCTAAATGTTTGCAGAAACTAAACCCCAATGAAGAGCCCACGTATTTCACTTTTTCCTTCCATGTGTTAAATAAATACCTAATATATACACAAATGGTTGTAATGGTTTTGTAAGGAATTTACGACATGCTGCATGATTTTAAATTAAAAGCTTAGTGGTCTGCCATTGAATGTATACCAGATGGAGAGCCTTGGGGTTTTCACTCTCGATGAGTATCTATTTGAAACCCCAGCTGTATTATGTACAGTTGAGTTACTGCTCCCCTAACAGTACTAAATTTGAAATGACTTTGGAAGGTTGCATGGTATGAAGCTGAAGCATTGAAGTCTCTACAATGCAAATTCTCTTAAATATAACTTGTAAGATCCTGTGCTGTTGAATATGGATCTCCTTGGCACTTATGTTTAGTAACTATTAAAATGATTTCACACTCGTGAAGAGCTGAGTGACAGTTTGACAGCTCAAATACTGATGGGGTATGAGTAACTCCTGCACAACCAGGTTGGAAACACTCTTTTGCATATCACAAGCTGGGAACACGGTGAGACTTACAGCAGGGATCTAAAATTGAATTGCCATTGAGAAGCGAGTCCTCACTTTGCCTGATATTTAATTAAACACTTCCCTTTGACTTTACATTTCTAATTTACCTGTCAAGGTCTGAACTAGAGCAAGCATGGCAACAAAATCTCAGAGGAAGTGGACAACCAGAAAGGATGTTTTGATCAGGTAGCGCCAATTACATCTACACAGGAAAATAATGACAAATTGGAACACAGAGTGGTTAGTACTCTGAACCGAAGAATTTAAAAAGAACATTAGAAATGTATCTTTTTCTTACTAGCTAAAGAGCTCCCTCTTGGAATGCTTCATTTTTCTTTAAGATGTCTCTACAGCCTTAGAGCTCTCTGGGTGATAACGGGTAGGATGAAAAATCGCTGTGCATCTGAACTTCATTTCGTGGAAGTTTTGGAAAAAAAATTATACAGAATGAATCATCCCCAGACTGAAAGATTAATCCTTTCCCCACACAGTACCAGGTCCTGAGAACGTGCCTCGGAAGTTCGGGTAGAACAAATGGGTGCTGAAACTCTTGTTAGAGCTACTGATGTTAGGAGCAAAAAGAGAACTCCTCTTATTCTCTTCAGTAAATAGTTAAGCTATGGGCCCCTTAGATGCTATTATCATTAATGATGACTAGGGAGTAAAATGATTAAAATTTTCTAGCCTCCTGAAGTATATTTTCTGTGCCTTAAATTATTGATGAGTAGTGCCCTATGAATATTCAAGCTCATCAATACTATTATAATAGGAAAATTAATGGACTTATTTGTTATAATTTTCCTGTATCAAAAACTAATTTTCAGTGAAAGTTTTTTACTAGTTTGGGGTTTGAACATAAAATAGCCTACATAATTATTACCAGGGTTATAACTTTGACTCATGATTTACATGACCCAGACTTACAAGAAGCAAGAGGATAGGAACCTCAGAAAGTTCTCTGGGAACTAAGAGGGAAGACTCATAACCATGTTGGCAAAGACATGTCCTGATGCTTATTCTGTTGTGGCACATTTTTATCTGATTTATTGCTAGAATATTGACGAATGTTAAAAATACCAACTCACGTAGGTGCCCAGATCTTTTTCTAAAGGGAGAACTATGAAAAGTTCAATGAAAGGAAGATTTTGTGACATTGCACATTTTATGATCAGAGAAAATGAAGTCATATTTATTATTTAAATATTCTTGGATATTTTATTTTTACTTTTAAAGGACATCATTATATATCGTTAGAGGAGTTGTGAATGGGGGTGTATGAAAGCCAGAGGACAACTAACATAAGCTGGTCATAGTTATTGAACATGTGTATCGGCAGCAATAGAATTTACTGTATTATCTATCTTGCTGGTCTATTATCTTCTTTTATCCTGCTATTGAAAATAAATCAGTATATATTCTGATCACACTTTCCCCCTCCTCTACTCCTCCCACTTCTTCCCCACACTTCTCTTCTCTTATTCAGATATACCTCTTTTTTGTCTATTAAAAAAAACAGTTTTCTAAAGGAATATAATATACTATGATACAATGATATACTCATAATATGACAAAATAAATGCTAACATACTGGAATATGACAAACAAACATACAGAAGGGAAAGAGCCCAAGAACAGGCACAAGAAACAGATATGGGTTCAGAGAGCCACTCATCCATACACTTTGGGATCCCATGAAAACACTAAACAGGGAAGTCATATATACATCCAGAAGACCTGTACAGTAAAAAGAGAGTGAAATGTATACATAAGATGTAACAAAATAAAAATAAAGCATAAGGCAAAAATGGAAAGAAAAGTCCGGATACAAGATTATGAGACAAGAAGTCTCCAAAATGACATTCAGTTTGTTTTCTGTTGGCCATGACCCGCTGGGCATATGGTCTACCTTTAAGGATAGTTAGTTTCCCCAATCAGGCTCCCTTAAGGAAAATTAAATTTTCTTTTACAATTGGACATAGCTTCTGGGTTAGTGAGGGGGACATGTGCCTATTTTTTCAGCTCTAGGCAAGCCCTTTGCAGGCTCCCCAATCTCAGTGAGTTCACACATACTCTGGCCACGTTGATTTAAAGGGCCATATTTCTTGGTGTTCTCTATCCCTTTTTGGCTTTTACAAGCTTTCCTCTTCCAGAGTTCCCTGAGCCCTGAGGAGAGGGAATTGAGGGGGACATTCATTTAAGACCAAGTGTGTGTGCAATCAGGCTACAACATTTATTACCCATTGACAACCTGCTGCTTTAAATTATAGGCAAAGTACACAATATATCATCTCTATCTATATATCATGGATTTGTGGTTATATATTGATATCTATATCTATATATCCAAACTTTTCTCTATAGGTGCAGTTTCAGTATCGTTTATCAGAGCATTCCCGTCTTTCTGTTTTCACAAGAACATCAGTAGATGGCAGTTTGCTAAAGCAGAGTGAAGTGACCCAATTCTCTGAATCTCAGTGGATCCAAGCAAAAGTTGCTCTCCATGCAAAAGCTGAAGAGTCTACACTTCCTTTCCAGGTAAGTATATAAGGAGTTAACGCACTGCATCAGAAGGAAGGTGCTTCATACTAATCATTTCAGACAACAAAATAACATATTCAGTGAATTCTTACTATACTAATAAGCCAGGCATAGTAATGTAAGTATTCGTTATTCTCCAGGCAAATAGATAGTTACTTTGGCCAAATCTTTCAGAATTATGTGTACAAGTTTAAAAATAATAGATACGTAAAATGGTTGAGAGAAGAGAAATTAGGAAAGGATTTTATAGCTAGGAGGTGAGTACGAGTGTAATGAAATGCTGCCCCTTCGATTGACATAGCTGTTGCCACCATGAGCGCACAGCTGCGGTGGATACCCACAAGAGGCTGGACCCTTCGACATCCATCACTGATAGAAAGGATGCTGGGGTTGTCCCATATTTTCTCAGGGAGCTGATGAATTAAGTTGCTATGGGGAGAGGATTGTATTTTCTGTAAATGGAGTACTTAGGTAATAAGATGGACTTCACAGGGATAGGAGGAGGGCTAACACAAGGTGAGTAAGGCAATCCCAGTTCATTGGATATGTGTATGAAAATGCCAAACATGAAGAAAAAGTGCTTTTTCCCAAATGAACTTGTCATATCTGAGGTGAAGAAAAATAACTGAGATTGCACCTATGTTTTCCTCCTACTGCTCCTGGCCAATAACACAAGGCGTTTGTTGACCTTCAGTATAGTTTTCTTGATCAATAGTAAAAGCAGGGGACTGTAGCTCAATCACTAAGTGGATAAAACAGTTCCTCCTTCCTGGACTGTGACTTCTTTCTGGATGATGCAATTATAGAAACTAGATCAAATGGTGAAGTGTTAAAAATTCATTACTCCTGAGCCAGGGGCTATGGGTGTCCACTCCTTGATCTCACAGACTCCAAATATTATCTTTTGCCTTTCTGTTTGCTCACCTGTAAGAACTGCAACAATGAGAAAAGTACTTTTATGAAGGACTTTGGGAGAGGCTGCATATTAAAGAGATCAAATATTTTGACACAGATGCTATTAAAATCTACATCTGCGTGTATAAAATAGGACTTTTCACTTGCACTACATAGTACCCAGCTAGTAACTGATTGCTGGAGGAAGGCTGGGTTCTCAGTGTAGGAGAAGCCTTTTGCCTTGACAATAAACAAATTCGGAATGCATGTATCGTAGCTTCATCCCCAGTTGCTATGATAAAATACTTCAACAAAAGCAACTAAAGGAGAAGCAAATGATTTTGATTCACTGCTTCAGATTCTACAGAAATGGCAGGAAAGCCACCTTGGCAGGAACCTGAGGCGCTGGTTACATGGCTTCTGCAATTGTAGAGTAGAGATGAATACAAGCTATTGCTTAGAATCCATTTTATCCTTCAGAATCCCTGCCCAGGCAGGTAATGGCTTTGTTCACTGGAAGATATGTCTTTCAAGACCAATCACATTAATCAAGATAATTCCCGCAGGCAGGTTGAGGGGATATTTTAGATCTTGTCAACTTAAAAATATCACTAACCACATGTCTCTGGAAATCAGCAATTTTCTCTACAAAAGGAAGTAGGAGTGGACAAGGTAAAATGGAAAAATTGAGTTTGCCTGGTGCATTTGGCTACCATCTCTCATACGTTAAATGCTCCCTTCATCAGAAAGAGTAGCAACCAATGGCAGCATGTTATTATAGGTACTTCCTCCCAGTAAACATAGAAGGTATATGGAACAAACATCAACTTCTGTGACTATTCACTTTATAAGGAGTAGGGAGTCTGGGAGGGGGAGACCTAGAGAAGGGGTAGTATTGTTGTAAAAATATAAAAAATAAAAAAAAAATGTATGGTTGTCTTTAATCCCCCACTAGGTCTGGCACCTCAGTGCCCTAAGATATCTGCTGGATATCTTAATTCTCAGTCAGCAAAGCGTCTCACCCACTCTGCTCCATCTCATATCACACTGTGAAGGCCTCTCTCTGAGCCATCAGCAATCTCTCTACCTATCTAGTTCCCAAGGCAGGTTTCCATGCCAGAAACACACATTCCAACTCTGTGGCGGCCCAGACCCTTTCTTACACTTAAATTGCTACATGAAAGAACACACAACACAATAAACTTTGGCCCAATGGATAAGATATAATTGTCCACCTAAACATACAAAATCCAATACAAATCCATTCCTTAAAAACATTTGTAACAATCTGTAAAGGTACAGCGTGGAATCTTAACATCACTGCCATATTGTCCTGCATGGCTTCTCTCCCTCTCCCTCCTTTCTCTCCTCTTTCCATTCCAGTCTCCTCCTCTTCCTTCAAACTTTTCTCCCACCCATCCTTTCTTCCCATCCAATGACAGGTCTCCTTCTATTCTGTACCTGCCCTCACCTGTATTTTACAAATTAAATGGGGAGAAGGTTCTGGTGAAGTCACTTGGGTCCTGAGTACTTGACTAGACAGCCATCTATGAGGCAGTGTAATTAGCATCAAAATACAGATAACTCTAGGGCAAACCGCAACATTGTAGCAATTGAGAGGTAAAAATAAACAAGCAAACAAACTATAGATTCATGTAAAGAAGTCTAGTATTGAGTAACTTACTCAAAATAGCTGTTTTTGTGGCTGTGGTGGCCATTACTTCCTTATTGCGTAGGAATGATGGATATGAACTAGATATGAGAAATCCTTCATACTTTGAAAGGGAAAGTTCTTTTGATCATAACTGTGGATTCAATAATTAGAGACTTCTATAGCTAGCGAAGTCTCCTGAATCGATGTCAACATTTAATGGTTAAAACTGCCAGTGCCTTCTGTTGGGAGAAGTGTTTGACACAAAGACCTTCATGGATTCATCTCAGTTATTAGTCTCCATAGCATGAAGCAGGTCACACAAATTAGGTGAATTTACTCTTTGTCTCTAGTGCTTGTACTCTACATTCCATGGCTTAAATATATTCATTTTTTATTTAGACAGAAACTCAAACTCATCAAAACAACTTATCACGTGTATGTTATTAACTAATGTTAGGAAGACGTTGACAGGGCTAACTGTCTGAGAAACACTATGAGCATAGGAAATGTCTGTTCTTTCTTTCTGTGACTGGAAGTTCTCCTCCACTGTCCCTAGTAAATTTCAATGAAGTATAGACGTTATTCTTTTTAATATTACTTACTTGGGGTCTGAGTTTTGGATTTGCTTTGCTATGCAAATTGAGTCTGAAAATATATTAGGTTGTAGATTGGTGGTTTTGTGTTGTTTAGTGCTGTGGTGGTCTTAGATGATGACAGTTTCTAACATGACCCTGCACTACTGATCCCAGGCTCTCTGTCCTCTATCCCATGCTTGAGACTTAGTACTGAGTTTTGACTTTTCTTTCCAACAATCCTTGACACTGGGCTTTTGTAGAGCCTTATACATGCCTAATTCACCTGAGAGGTGGATCAGAGGTGGTGAACCTCCTCTGTACCTTTCATCTGTTTTTCTTTAATCCTTTTTCATGCTCACTGTAGCCTGCATTTTTTGCAGGAAATATGGGCCAGTAAAGAAATACAAAGGGAAGAATCCTTCAACCTTCCCCACCAGATTTTATCATTATACATCTGCAATCTCAAATCAGAAAAGTCTGATATTAAACTTGGGATGCAGTGTCCTTTTGAAAATTAAGAGTTAATATACTTACCTGGTACAAATGAGTGGAAGATATTTGGGAAATTGATTTAACTATGAGTACGTTTATAATGTCATGTGCTCATTTCCTGTAATGCAACCGGTAATAAACAGTACTTATGTTATACAAACAATCTTAAGTCCAAACTATTCAGATCCTGAACCCATCTGGCCCACATAGACTTTGGATAGGAATTACAGAATTTCAATAACTTTCATATGTGGGTTAATTTGGAGTTTGGGCAGTTATACATATAGTATGTAAAAGATGCATCCTCGTATGCTATAAACAATTTGTTTGTTATAGCAGTATGACATAAAATTATATCCTGTAATGAAGAAAGAAATAAACATGCAGTCATACTTCGAGTAAATGTCAGTGATTTGGTTGTTGATGTTTTAACATTGATTATACAAAAAGATACAGCTTTGGTCTTGTTATCAAATTTCTCTAAATATATCTTTTAAATCCTGAAACTATGCATTAAGATTCTAGATTTGTATAAGCTCATGTATTAACAACAAATAAAGATGATATTATACCTATAGATATTCTACCTAGAGCTTAAGTCTGAATGTATTTTTAAGTGAGTGTTTTAGAAACACTCCAAGGTTGGGACACTTCAGACTGCTGGGCTGCATCCTTTAAGGGTGGCCTTGGTCTTGGTTTGATCATTGGCTTCATGTGGTTAAACTCTAAACCTATTTACTTAGGGCAATCCAATCCAGTCCCAACCCAGGAAAAGAAGAAAGGTCCAGGATTACGAGACCTATGTATTTCATTTTAACCATGAAATGTGGATGCAGTGTGGTGCTTTGATGTGAATTGGCGACCATAACAGGGAACAAATTGCTTTGAGTTTCCTAGGGAATTTTCACACTCAGTTGCTAGGACTTTGTTGTTCTCCTGCTGGGAGAGGATTAGGCTTTCAGTTGGTTCTGCAAGGAAATTAATTTAACAGCCTTTCAGGAATCTTTCCATCACCTGGGTAGAAGAATTGCAAGAATTTTAGTCCGATAGTTAATTATATTCTGTCCAATTTGTTTTAACTTGGTCTGTTCACGTCCAGCTGCTATGCTGAGTCTTTTTCACATAAATAAATTCCTGCACTTTGCCATTTTGCTCTTTTGTAACTTCTCTTATAAATTCTAATATCAAAAAGGGGTCTTATTAGAGTACTGTCCTTGATTCCTTATTGGTCTAATATATATGCAAGCATATTTAAATCCTATTGAAGCAGTCATGTCATATTTTAAGTTTCATCTGAAAATGACTCTTTTATGATTTCTGCAATGAGTGGTTTGATGTACATTCTCTATAAGATTTATTGTTGTTAATAACATTTCATCACTAGAAGCATCAGTGAAGGATAAGATTTATGACGCAGAACTAAAATATCATCTGTGTAACGTTGCTGAGTCCTCAGTCTTCTTCATGTAGGACCTGAGGAAACCTCGAGTTGACTGAAAACTTTGGTGTGAACCATCTAACTAAGCAACTGAGATCTTCTTATTCATGAACTGACGTGAAGGGAAAGATGTTCTGTTTTACTTTTTTTTTTTCTGGATAAGCTTCAAGTTTTGTTTGTGTATAAAATGATCACTTAAATATTAACACCACTTATGAGTTATAATTTACGAAAGCAAGACAATTTTGTGGTTTATAGTATAATTGTAATTGTATAAAACAAAACAGCAGAGTTTTTAAAATAATTTATAATATTGCATAATTATAACTAGCAATGGCTTAGGCTACACATTCTCCCAAGTGGCTTTCTGACATTTAGCCAGTTACTTCTCTACAACTGCTTTTCTTTCGCTTTAAAATGAGTACAAAATATGTGCCGGAGTCACAAGATTAAAACTATATAAAGTAAATTCTAAAGAAAACATGGCTGCTCCCACAGTCTAGTTTCTTTTTATGTCTAACAAATTCTATTGTCTGTTAGTTCAGCAATTAATTTTTTTCTGGGTAAGCTTCTAGTTTTATTGATTTGTAAAATAATCACTTGAATGTTAACAACATTTATGAGTTATAATTTACAAAAGCAAGAAATTTTGTGGCTTACAGTACAGTTATAATTGTATAAACCAAAACAGCAAAGTTTAAAAAATAATTTTCAGAGGGAAATGGATCTACATTTAGTTAGCAAATGAGTTTTAAGATTGCTTAAGGATCCTTTAAACAGAATTTTTTGCTTTCCTTTTCCATTGCTGAAACATTTCTTCTAAATAAATGGTTCTATGTGTGTTAGTTTTCAGTCTTGTAGTTCTGAAAGGTGACAACTTTTAGTCACAGCACAAAAGACTTGCCTGATAACAGTAACAAACCAAGAGCAGCAGCAGCAGCAGCAGCAGCAGCAGCAGCAACAACAACAAATTAAACCAAAACAAACAAAAACCTCAAATGATTAAAATTAATAGGTAAGTGGATGACTCAGTGAAAAGGGTGCCCCCTGCAAAACCTGAGAACTTGAGTTTAATTCCTATAGACTGGAAATTTAAACTTGCTCATTTACATTGTTCTTTGATTTCCACAGATGTCAAATGACAAACATGTACTTGCACACACACACACACACACACACACACACACACACACACACACACATTTTTTTAGAAAAATAAAGATAATTTTTTAAAAAAGTAAAGATGAGCTGATAGTTATTTATAGTTAGGTATTAGAAGATCAAAGAATGACAGTCAGTGGCAGGAACTTGCTGGTTTCTGCCTGAGCCTGGAACTGAACTGAACTGCACCCCAAATCCCATGTGGGGAGATAGCTGGACCCTCAGAAGTATGGACACTCCTGAGAACTCAGAGGAGTCAACTACTGTCTGCCCACATTCTTGACTCAAGAGGAAATCGCCAAGTGCCTTCTGGGAACAGTCAGGGACAGGACCTTTCCGGTTTCTGCCTGCTCTGAGAGTTGAAAGCCAGTCACCAGGAGTGCCTACACACCTGAGAACAGAGCTCTCTGTTCCCAGATCTGGCTGAAAGAAAACAGGTATACAGGAGTGCTGACACACAGACTCACAGAAGGGTCAAGCCACTGAATGAGACAGTAAGACAAGCTAACACCAGAGACAACCTGATGGCTCGAGGCAAGAGCAGGAACCTAAGCAACAGAAGCCAAGACTACTCGGCATCATCGAGCCCAGATCTCCATCAAAGCAAATACTAGATATCCAAACACACTGGAAAAACAAGGTTTAGATATAAAATCACATCTCCTCAAAATGAAGATAGAGGACTTTAAGAAGGACATAAATAACTCCCTTAAAGAAATACAGGACAGCACAGGTAAACAAGTAGAAGGCCTTAAAAAGAGAACACAAAAATCCCTTAAATAATTACAGGAAAATACAAACAAACTGGTGAAGGAATTGAACAAAACCATCCAGTGTCCAAAAATGGAAATAAAAACAATAAAGTAAGCACAAAGGGAGACAACCCTGGAGATAGAAAACCTAAGGAAGAGACAAGGCGTCATAAATACAAGCATCAACAACAGAATACAAGAGATAGAAGAGAGAATCTCAGGGGCAGGAGACTCCATAGAACACATGGACACAGCTATCAAAGATAATGTAAAACACAAAAAGCTCCTAACCCAAAACATCCAGGAAATCCAGGACACAACGAGAAGATGAAACCTAAGGATAATGGGTATAGAAGAGAGCGAAGACTCCAACTTAAAGGGCCAGTAAATATCTTTAACAAAATCATAGAAGAAAACTTTTCTAACCTAAAGAAAGAGATGCCCATAAACATACAAGAAGCCTACAGAACTCCAAATAGATTGGACCAGAAGAGAAATTGTCCCATTGCATAATAGTTAAAACACCAAATGCACAAAATAAAGAAAGAATATTAAAAGCAGTAAGGGAAAAAGATCAAGTAACATATAAAGGCAGGTTATCAGAATTACTCCAGACTTCTTGCCAGAGACTATGAAAGCCAGACAATCCTGGGCAGATGTCATACAGACCCTAAGAGAACACTGAATGGAGGGTAAGACAGTGTCCTTGCTGGGCACCAATGGAAGGTGAAGCCCTTGGTCCTGCCAAGGTTGAACCCCAAGTGTAGGGGAATGTCAGGAGGGCAGGAAAGGGGGTGGATGGGGAGGGGAACACCCTTATAGAACAAGGGGAGGAGAATGGGATGGGGGCTTATCTCTGGGAAACCGGGAAAGGGAATAACATTTGAAATGTACATTTAAAAAATCCAATAAAAGAAAAAAAATCAAAGATAACTTTTAAAATTGGGTGGTTTTCTTTCAATATATGGTCTGGAATTTAATTGCATAGGAGTAAACTATCAGGTTGGTAATGACTGAATATTAGTTTTCTATAAATTTTGAGGTATTTTACAATTGTATTTTAGTGTCTGCAGATAAGATGGATCCCTAGGTGGGGCAGTCTCTGGATGGCCTTTCTTTCAGTCTCTGCACCACTCTTTGTCCCTACATTTCCTTTAGACAGGATCAATTCTAGATTAATATTTGAGATGGGAGGTGCCCCCATCCCTCAACCAGGTACCATTTCTAACCTCTTGATATGGTCTCTACAGGTTCTCTCTCCCCTTTTCTGGGTATTTCAGATAATGAGTTCTTGTCTGGGTCCTGGTAGCCTCTTGCTTGCCTGGCATCTGGGACTTTCTAGTGGCTACCCTCAGTTTCCCATCCCCCATTGCTACACACCTCTATTCAATTTCATGACCCTCTGTACTTCTCCCCTGTCTCTTCCTATACCTGATCCTGACCCCCTTTTGCGCTGCCCCTCCTTTCTTTCTCCCAAGTCCCTATTACCCTCTATCTTTCCTGATTATTTTGTTTCTCTAAGTAGGACTGAAGCATCCATACTTTGGTCATCCTTCTTCTTGAGTTTCATGTGGTCTGTGGATTGTATCTTGGGAAATCCAAGCTTTTGGGCTGATATCCACTTATCAGTGAGTGCATACCATGTGTGCTTTTTGTGTTTGGGTTGCCTCACTTAGGATGATATTTTCTAGTTCCATCCATTTGTCTATGAATTTCATGAAGTCATCATTTTTAATAGTTGAGTAGTATTCCATTGTGTGGATGTACCACATTTTCTGTATTCCTTCCTGTGTTGAAGGACATCTGGGTTCTTTCCAGCTTCTGGCTATTATAAATAAGGTAGCTATTAACATAGTGAAGCAAGTGTCCTTGTTATATATTGGAGCATCTTTTGAGTATTTACCCAGGAGTGCTATAGCTGGGTCCTCAGGTAGTATTATGTCTAATATTCTGAGTAACCACCAGACTGATTTCCAGAGCGGTTGTACCAGCTTGCAATCTCAACAACAATGGAGGAATGTTCCTTTTTCTCTATATCCTCGCCAGCATCTACTGTATTGCTGTTGCCAAGAAATGCTTGCTGACAGGAGCCTGACCTGGCTTTCCCCTGAAAAGCTCTGCCAGAGTCTGACCAATACAGCTGCAGATGCTCCCAGACAATCCCAGTGAAGTTGAGCACATCAGACTGAGCATGAGAACCCCAGTGGAGGAGTTAGGGGAAGGACTGAAGGAGCTGAAGGGGTTTGCAACCTTATAGGAAGAACAACAATATCAACCAACCAGACGCACTCCCCAGACCTCCCAGGGACTAAACCACCAACCAAAACAGTGCACATGGAAGGACTCATGGCATCATGCATATGTTGCAGAAGATTGCCTTATCTGGCATCAGTGGGAGGGGATGTTTTTGGCCCTGTGCAGGCTTGATGCCCCAGAGTAGGGGAATGCTAAGGTGGTAAGGCTGGAATTGTTGGGTGGGTAGAGGGGCTCCCTCATAGAGGGAGGAGGAAGGGGGATGGGATAGAGGTTTGCAAAGGGGAAACTGGGGATGGGGATAACATTTGAAATGTAAATATACCAAATAACCAAAAAAAAATTAAAAGCATGGGATAGAGAGGTTGACCAGTAGTTATTTGTCTGTAGAGGACAATAGTCGGGTTCTCTGCACTCACAATGGGCAGCTCACTATTGCCTGCATATCCTGCTCCATGGGAATCCAACACTGTCTCCTGTTCTCTGCAGGCAGCTGAACACAGTATGTGTGTGCACACACATGCATTCCTACACATACATGGGTGGGAAAAGAGAGGGGAGGGAAGAGAGGAGAGAGAGAGAGAGAGAGAGAGAGAGAGAGAGAGAGAGAGAGAGAGAGAGAAAAGAGGGTAGAGAGGGAAGGAGGGAAGAAAATACCTTTTAGAAATAATAATTTGAAAAATTAAAATTTTTAAAAGTTAAAAAATATAAAATAAAATTACATTTTAATAAACTTAGTGAGCCACCTGCTGTTTCTGCTTAGTCAAACTTAAATATCCAAATCTTCATGATCTATGTTGTCCATGCTCTATTTGATTTTTAGCAAAGACCTACCAGTTAGACATGTAGAGTTAAAACATGCTTCTCTTCAGGAACAGAGTGGTATCTCCAGCATTCTGCTTCTTCGTTACTTATAAACATCTCTTTTCTAGATCAGAAGAATTATACAATTTATTTGAATTGACATTATCTGTGCATAATGTCAATATATATGCTGATTATAAATGATATATAACGGAAAAATATAAAAGAATTTTCAAGTTCAAAGTTGCCACAAATAAACTAACATTTACTAAATTGTAGTGCTTGTATATAGTATGCAAAAATCTCTCTTCTAAATTCTGTGCTATTATTTTCTGCCTCTTGTGTGAAAACCTGATCTGCCAGCCAAGATTTCAAAGAAGCCAAGTACAATCAGAATTTTATAAACCATACAGATTTTATGTATCACATGGTAAAATATCAAAAACTGCAAATCGGACAGCTGTTCTTCCCCACTGCCATCTACCATCATATCCTGGGTTTGTTGATTTGAACATACTGTGCTAACCTATTTTAACTTCGAGCACATCCTATTCATTGACTACTAGTATTGTATTTTTTAATTAGCTAGACCTAGAAACCCAAACTATTGCATATTTCAGACTGTTGACTTTTTGATAAAATTTTAAAATCAGAAGCACATGTTGAAGGTCTTCACATACTACCTCAAAGAGACAAAAAATATGTTAAAAGGGTGATTATTCCATAGGGATTATGCAATCACTATCAAAAGCACCATTAAAAGTGTGAGTGTTAGGTCTGAATGGAGAGAAATGGGTTTAACTCAAATGCTATTTCTGTAATGAGTATAGCCACCATAGGCTGGTTGATATATTTGCATACTTGCTCCCTAATTCTTGGCATTGTTTGGGAAGAATTAGGAGGGATGGCCATATTGAAGGATGTTTGTCACTGGGTTTCCAATTTGAGGCTTAGAAATCCCAAACCACTTGTCATTCCCAATTAGCATTCTCTTCACCTCATGTCCCTGGATCAAGATATAAGCTCTCAGCCACTGCCCTAGCACCATGCCTTCCTGCCTGTTACCATGCTCTCTGCCGTGATGATCATGAAATCTAACCTCCCAAGAGTGTAAGCCCCCAATAAACTCTTTTTTTCCTATAAGCTGTCTTGGTTTTAGTTTCTTATCATAGGAATAGAAAGGTAACGAAGACAGATAGTAGATTAATAATGATAGCATTCCATAGGGAATAAATGTCCATTATCAAAATGACATTAAAATATGTTCATGTCAGCTATAAATATAGAGAAATTAGGTTATTTTCCCTTTAAATAATGTCATTCAATTAGTCTCTACTGAAATTCTCCTAACTCATGAAATTTATCCATTCAATTTATTATCCAACTAATTGGTTAGTCTCTAAAACCCTATACTTCTTTTATGCCCTAAGGCTTCCAACACCACGTCCACCTTTATAACCACTTGCCTTTGGTTGTGTTGTAGTCTCTATTCCTTCAGAGCAACATGTTTGGTAGAAATTCCTATTAGGATTTAACTTAATTTTGTGAAAGCTTATCAGCTATGCCCTTTGTTGTTGATGGAGATCACAAAGTTGAGATAATAGAAGCAAATCAGGGAAAATACTCATCAATTTATTTTCACATAATGAATAGAAATAAACTCCTAAAAATCCAAAGTGAACTGTGTTTTACTGCTTGGGTTCAATGAGAAAGGACAGATAAGCAGAAATGCATGATTGGATTAAAAATATGATCTAATGGCAATATATAAAAAGCCTCTCCGTTGAGGTTATTTTTGGTTCTTTTATATAGGGATCTTTCCTTCTCTTAGGAGGCAAGTCATTTGTCACATTGCAATAATGTGATTTATTTTTAGAAGAAGCAGTTCAGAGATTTCCATAGAGCTAGCTGCCATGTATAAAGGCAACACGGTCAGCATGATGTCTCTACTGAAAGAAGTGGAGAAACATGTTCTGAGCTTCAACACGAGTAAACTGTAGGTGTCTTGATATTGGATATTCACCATGATAAAATGAAGCTAGAGCTACCAAATATGTGCAAAGATGGTATCATTGGGACATGTCCTCAGGGTTCTAGAAATAACCTACCTAGGACTCTCCTTTATTCTCTCCTCCCTCACTCCCTCTTTTCTGTATCTTACTCCTTCTCTCTTGCCTTCACCTCCTCTTCATCCTTCTTCTCCCTCTCCTTATCTTCTCTCCTCTGTTTTTTTTCTCTCAATCTTGCTTTGTAGTAGAATAAGCACATGGAATAAAATGAGTGGCTAACAGGAGGAGAAAAACAAAAGTATGTCAAGTCGCCATTCAGAGTCTTGGAGCAAATTTAAATAGATGCCTCCTACTGCTTTAGTAAATGAATTAACTAATAGCTATACTTGCTTCATGATTGTAATCGTTATCACCCCAAAGCTCGTTTCTGTAGTTATACATAATATACATGCATATTTAAATATTCAGATGCAGGAATGAATCATTCCAGCCAAACCATTACAATGAATCCATATCTCAATTAAACCGAGTTGTAAACCGCACAGTTGATTACCCCCAATGAGCTCATTTTAAATGCATATGACTCCTAATGGATACCGGAAGCATGCCCTTCACTGCTGATGAATGTTGCCATTTTTAACTGAAACAAGGTTACCTAACATATTAAGGTTATGTAAGAGGCTGTCAAAGCAGTTATGACTATGTAACTTTATAATTTGAATGCTCAGGTCACAACAGTTTTCTAAAATTAGATTGAAAAATGGAACAGGTGTAAATGAGTTTCTTTACTGAAAGAACATGATTTTGAGATTTTTACTTCTATGCTATATTTTAATAACTTTATCCTTCTGCAACAACAGCTAATTTTAGAAGCTACCATTTTGTCATCAAATGCTACTGTTGCTGTAGATGACATCAGTATATCCTGTGAATGTGAAATTTCCTATAAGTCACTTCGAAGTACCAGCATACAACATAAAGGTAAGACACCTTTTCTTGTGCGTGCGTATTGTAACTTTAAACATTCAAGCAATTTGGTCTTGTTTTAAAAATATATATTATAGTCACTAGTATTTAATACAGGATGCAGATCCACTTGATAAGTTCTTCAATGTTAAGTAATATTATTTACAAAATAATTTGTCGTTTTAAAGCCATTCTTCTTTATTCTATATTTTCCCATCTTATTCTCCTCCCTCATCCCCTGATTAATATCACTAGCACCTTTCTCGATGAATCCATCTTTCTTCACTCATATCTTCTGCTTTTGCATGTGACTCCCTCACTGCATATAGAGTTACTTGCTTGTGTGTGGCTGAAAGGTTTTCTGTGAGCAAGGGCAACTCACCTTTAGTCACACCACTGAAGGAAGTGACACACTCCACCAACATGCATTCACTGCCATCAGTGTCTCTGTGAAGGGTAGGGTATGGTGAGTCAGTTGTGAGTTATGTCCATCAGAACTCTATACTAAGACCCTATTGTTGAAGACACTACAGCACACTTTGGCCACAGACCTTTGAACAATTAAACTAGAACTGAGTTGCAAGTTTCTTCTACACTTGTTAAACTTCATAGTCCCCCAGAAAGTGCTATGCAGGTTACTTTGGGGAGAAAATTCAGGACCAGCCTGTTTAGCTATCCATCCATCCATCCATCCATCCATCCATCCATCCATCCATCCATCCATCCACCCCCCACACACACACAAAGAATATACTATTTTCTATTGAGATCTAGAATAAAGACTAATTTTGGAAGTTAATATTTAAACTTAAAATTATGGAATATGCTTTCAAAATTTGGTAGATACATACAATATGTAAAAATTAAATTTGAGTGGCTAAAATTAAATTTAGCCATTTTTATGTCCCTAAGCATTTAATTTTAATTAATACCTAATAAATGCATATGTTTATGGGTGAGAGTAGGACTTTTCAATACACAGATATGATATATACTGAACAGATCAGGTCAATTAACACTTTTACCTCCTCTTTATTGGAGATTTTGAATTTTTCTACCAAGTCATAAAGTCTGTAACAGGTTATTAACTGTAATCACTCCACTGTCCTATAGAGAACATAACTTATTGCTTTTATCTATGAATATCTTAGCTCTTTTTATCTAACCTCTATCTTCCTAGTCAGACTCCTCAGCCTACAGTAATCTGTACCATGTATTCCAGCTGGTTTATTTTAAATACCCAAATACTGGAGAAAATATACAGTATTCATTTGTCTATCTGTTTCATATCACCTAGCTTAAGCACAACCACAACCTTTCATTTGATACCAATAACGGACACAAAAATCAGAGACCCACTCATTCACCTACTCAGTGATTCTATATCCACAGAGGTCGTGGTTGCTGGCCTTTGCAGGCCGTGTTTGCTGCCTCAGTCTTTATGAGTTCTTTATGGGTTTTGATCATATTGATTTGGAGGGCCTACCTTCTGGCTCTTGAACTCTTTTTGCTCTACCTTCTGCTGGGTTCCCTGAGCCCTGAGGAAATGGATTTGACGGAGACATCCCATTTGGATGAGCAATGCACTGATCTATGAGTCTAGCAGAATGTCATTAGAAGTCATGTTATTGCTACATTATTTGAATAGCACAGTAACATTTGGTTTTTCACTGGATCCCTGGCTTATTTGATCTCAGGTTCTTGGTGGTCCAAGCACTGTCAGCTATGGTTTCTGCTTTGTCAAGTGGTCCGGAAGTCAGGTTGGTTAGTTGTTCCCAGAGACTTTGTGCCATTGTTGCTCTCGCATCTGCAAGCTAGGCAGCATTGGAGGTCAAAGGTTATGTGGCTTCATTGCTGTTTATGCTCCTATTTTGGTAGCATTCTGTGTACCATCTGGTACCAAGGATGCTATAACATTGGGGTGAAGGCTCCATGTAGGCAAGAGCTTGACTTCTCCATGTTCATTGAATTGTGTTGGCATTGTCTTCCACCATAGGGCCTTGCAATCAGTGTGTGGAGAGCATCTTATATCATTTGCAACAGCCTGGAGTGTTTGAGGATTGACATGGTATTTCTTTGGTGAGAAGAGATGTCTATTTTGGGATTCTATTTCTCCCATTATCCAGTGATTTCATTTACTTTTTTGTCTTTTTTTTTTTCTGGAGCTGAGGACCGAACCCAGGACCTGGTGCTTGCTAGGCAAGCACTCTACCACCGAGCTAAATCCCCAACCCCGTGATTTCATTTACATTGCCTTAATGAGTATATGTATTTTTGAAAGTAGCTAGTATATCAGGTTCCCATATAACTCCTCAAATGGCCCTTATTCTTAGCCTTCTCTACCTATATTTACTTCCTCGTTCTCCTCTGCTTTCTCCCTGCCCACTCAATCCTCCCATTTCAGCCCCCCCACCCCATCCATCTATAACTATCTCTTCTCTTCTCTTCTCTTCTCTTCTCTTCTCTTCTCTTCTCTTCTCTTCTCTTCTCTTCTCTTCTCTTCTCTTCTCTTCTTTTCTCTTCTCTTCTCTTCTCTTTCTCTTTCTCTTCCTTAACAAGATCTTTCTGTCCTTCCTACTCTCCTATACTGTAGCCAACCTCTGTGGTTCTGTGGAGTTTAGCTTATTTATCATTGACATAACAACTAATATCTACCTAAATAAATCTATATCCTATTTGTCTGGATCTGGGTTGCTTCACTAATGATTTTTTTTTCTGGTTCAACGTATTTATATGTGAATTTTATGAAGGACATGATTATTTTAAATGGCTGAAGGACAGTGAATTATTGGTGCATACCAAATTTTCTTTACCAAACCATTCATGATGAACACATGATTTGGTTGCATATATTGGGTGTTGTGAATACTATTTTAAGTAGTTACCCTTTATTAATCTTATCATTAATATTTTCAAGCTATTTATTACTTTGTATGTATGAGAGTTTTGTCTGCAGGTATGTCAGTGCAGTGTGTGTGTGTGTGTGGTGCCCACAGGGGCCGAAAGAGAGAAAGTGGACATTGAAGAACTAGAGATACAGATGATTGTGAGCTGGCATGTAGGGGACTGAGGACCAAACTTCGACCTTCTAGAAGAGCAGCCAGTGCTCTTGACTGATGATCTATCTCTCTAACCCAGTAGAAAACATCTTTCATTTTACAAAATATATAATTATGTATGCTAGGATTATATACATGAGAAAGTTTGCCATACACACGTAATAAACCTCTCTAAGTACTCTTCTCTCTGTCTCTGTTTCTGTATGTGTGTGTGTGTGTGTGTGTGTGTGTGTGTTTATGTATGTGGTATATGTTTCTTATAAGTTATAAGTGATATAAAGAAGCAGATTTAATGATGCATTTTATAATTGATGAGTTTTTAAAGAGGTAGTCAGTATTGCTGTATTTCTGTTTAATTAATCTTTTTTCTTTCCTAAATTACAGACAATATTAATAGAATTTAAATAATATGAAAGTTTAAAGTTGACATTGAATGCAATATAATTTTAAGGTGTGGGAGAATCTCTGATGTCTTTCTCCACTTACAAGGACCACACCTTACATTCCTTTGCACCAAAGACAGATTACCAAAAGAAAAGAATAGCAAATTATTTAAACAAAAGTTAATGTTACACAGGAAAGTTCAGGAATAAAAGCAGAAGTGACCAAGATAAACCATCCACTGTCAAGCTAAAATTCCATAAAGGATAGGTGACCATGTGGAATGTGATTGAACGAAAGAGCATAGGATGCAGTGGTAACAGATCAAAGGAGGAAACTGAGCAAGGTCGGCAGGCTCAGAGGCCTCTGATCTCTGTGCAGCATTTCTTCTTCTTAGATATGGTATTGACTTTGACTAGAGTTAGGTCTTATGACCCGTCATCACATGAGCATGTCATAGAAATTGAAATGGTCAGAAATCACCCAGGGAGGGAGAAAATGACATGGTGACCTTGCTTTTGAGGCTGTCCTTGTTTCTCTCAGATTTAGGCACCTTGTTGTCCCTTTCCAGACCTGAGAAGCAAGAGTGCCAAGAAAATATTTAAGTATAAGAGAAGATTGCTTTAGTGCGTGTGCAAGAAAACTTGATACTATGTATTAATAACTCTTCTTGTGGAGTAAGACAGAATTCTTTTTATATGTTAATCCTAAATCAGTTACTTAGACACTAAATCTAGCTGGGCTGATTTTAAATGAATTACTCCTAAAGTGCTAATAATTTGTATGTAATGAAAATACCCTCATTCTCTCTCATACTATAAACTAGTTCCTGGTGTGTCTGAAGTGTTCCTATATGATCTCATTATGAATTAAGCCATCACCTGGGAAGAAGCTTAATGAGACCCTGGTCAAAGGAATTTGAAAATGTGCTCGTCACACAAACAGATAGTGGTCATGTTTGTGGGGCCGACTGACTGGGCCTTAGAAAGACTTATACCTGAACAGAAGCTTCTGAAAGCTTTCTCTAGCACAAAGAAAGCTGTACTACTTCAGAATATTCTGGTGCATTTGCCTGTTCTTTGCATCAAGCACACACTGCAAGTAGAACCATGGACCAAGGCTACTTTGTTGTATTTTGAAATCTTACAACTTTTCCTTTGAGTTTCTCCTTTTATTAGTTTTCTTGACCATTGGGGCTTATGAAAATGAATGTAATTGAATCAATAAAAGGTTCTGTTTAATCATTGATAGGCGATAGAGTGCTTCTCATTCTCTTGATCTTAGTTTGAAGCTTGGTTTGCATTTCTACAGCATACAAACTGTCTTTCAATTAACAAGGTCTGTGAGTTCACACACAAGTGGCCAAAAAGAAGGAGTAGAGGCCATGTTGGCTTGAAAGTGTGTGACTTATTCTGCGAGGATTTATATGTCTATATTTACCTTCTGAATGTCTAAACTGTTCTAGTCCAGTGAGTCTGTCCAATGAGGTTGATCAGATTTTAAAAATCCTAAACAGATCTAAATCTATAAAACTTCTAGAAGATAATAATATTAGCTACAGGTATTATAAGGAAATAGTAAGACTGTATTAATCTGCTATATCCACAGAGGGAAAGAACAAAAGGTGAAAGGATGCCTGCTGATTGGAAAATATATTTGTAAACTATCTATACTACGGGGTTGGTATTCAAAAAATATAAAGAATACATTTAACTTAATAACAAAGAAAATGGTTGAAAAATAGGCAAGGGACTTGAATGGGATTTCTCTAAACAAGATTTGATATAGCTAACGTGTTATGAAAACTTTCTTACTGCTATTAATCATAATAAAACAACCTTGTGTATACTGATGTATACTCTCGAATACTGATGGTAGAAATGTAGGTTGTTAAGAGTTATGAATAAAAATGTGGGGCTTTAAAATTAAAAGAAGAAGCATCATATGACTTGGTTATTCCTGTTCTGGAAACTAACCAATGGGAAATGAAATCATGCCATCATGTAAGTCTGGATATTGCCAGGTATGCTGCAACAGTTTTATAGTGTTTATAATAGCCAACATAAGAAAATACCCTGTGTCCATCATCAGATAAAATGACAAAGATGTAAATATATTTATGTATGTATGTATGTATGTATGTATGTATGTATGTATGTATGTATGTATGTGTGTGTGTATGTATATAACTGAGCTTTCTAATTAGATCCTGTCTTTTGCCTTAAGAAAGATGAACTGGTATTATTGTAGTAAATGAAACAAATAAGAAAAGGAATAAAGGTAGCACATGGTTTTGCTGAGATGTGAAACACTAATATGTACAAAGAAATAATATAGCTGTGAATATGAGGATCTGGGGAGAGGAAGTGAGTTAAAAATACAATGTAGGAAGTATATAAACTATGCAAGCCTAGTTGATAAGATTGAATATATTTGTGATTTCTATCAAATGAGTTAATATTACAGTTATTCATATAAACACACACACACACACACACACACACACACACACACACACACACATACACACAACTCAAAGTCCAAAGGCTAGGGGTGTGAGATGACATGATAATGTCCAAAAAGTACAAACTGCAGCAGCAGTCCGCCACCCTACAGTATCAGACTGCATAGTTGAAACATACATAAGCTATGACTGTATAAACTTAACTTCACAGAAGTATATTCAAAGGACTCCTGCCAATAACTACCTATTCAAGAGAATTAGAAAATGCTTTCTATACAGATAGACATTTTCTAAACAGGAATTCCACAAAGTTCTGATTACTTTTCTTGCCACATAAGGCCCCAAATGCCTAAACAAAGAAATACGAGACAAAAAGAGCCTGCAAAAGTACCAGGGAGTTTGTTTTGTGTTGGCCATCCACTGCTGGGCATGAGGCCTCTCCTGAAAAGCAGTTATCCAGTCCTTTAGGTCAAAACAAATCCAAGAGGTAGGTAGGTGCTATAACTTTCCTCATTTTATAGACCTTATTACCAGTGGTGTCTCCTCAGGAAATAGAAAACAACAGGAAAAGTAATTTAAACAGTCAACATCTACCCTGAAGAATTATGATGGAGTAAAAAGTAGACAGCAGCAAAAGGAAGAAAACAACAATGAAGGAAAAAGAGGGTGTTTCCAGGGCTGAGACAGATGGCAAAGGAGGAACAAGTAGGTGACATCACTGGCCTCACACACGAGCTGACTCTGACAGGGCTGTTAGATGAAGATCTTTGCTGGGATGACTTAGTCATAGCTAATGTGTCACGGAGATGCCCATGTCAGTAATGATGTAATATCCCAATATGTTCATGATGAAAGAAAACTATAACTGGGTTTCTTTTATTGTGGGCAGTTATAGGATAGGGACCTAAGCAAACAGCAAAACCCCACTAGAACACCCATCTCCAATAGAAATAAACTGCTTTTACTATGTCTGACACTGAAGTATTCAAAAAAAGAGAAATATTTGCAAGGAGAAAGAAAGGTGACTTGAAAGCTGACATGATACATTTGTAACCATCACACTTGTCTAATACACCATCATCTGTAGCTGGTGGAAGCTAAGGACAGCCTGCCTTTAAAACCTGCTCTCCTAACAACACGCTGTACAGCCCTTTTCAAGGTCATCCTGGCCCTCAGATTGAAATTTTTCAGAGTCACCCTCATGGTTGATTTGATTAATAGTAAGTTTTAACCAGCTGATGAGATTCATTCTAGGAGGAGAAACTACTCTGTGAGGCTTATAGGATGTCACATAGAAACACAGTGCATGCTCTCTGGAGCACTAAGGAGTAATGTCCTGAAAATAACTATTAATTCTTCCTTTCATAATATAAAAAACTTTTATATGTTTTGGTCGTATTCATCTCTTTCTCATAACTTCTCCCAGATCCAAACACCCTCTTTACCCACCCAATGTCATGTTCTTTTCTTTTTTAAAAACCCCAAACCTATATTATATTATGAAATTTTTAAAAATTTGTTTATAGACATGAAAGGAATACTATTTGAGCAACAAGCATAGTGGATTGACTGTAAAATTATCAAATGAACTCAGCCTCTGGAGTTTTAATTTGATTTCTGTGGTAGCTGTTTCTTGGAGTGCTAATTTCCTCCTGTGAATCTGTTTATTCTTAGAAATGCTAATGCTTCATTCTTTTTTTAAAAAATGGTTCATTCGTTAAAGATTCTGGTTTTGAGGTAAGATGAGGTAAAGGCTCGGGGAAGACTTAGAGGCATCTGTTCTTCTTCTTCTTTCAGTAAGGATGTCAGGAGGAGTAGTGTGAACGTTACCCAGGGATTGCAGGCCTGGATTTGCTAGGATAATGAGTTTCCCATAGAGATCCAAGTTCCTTACAATATGGGGCTTCCTAGCCCAGGGGAAAAGCACTGTAGCCCTCAAGTGCTCAGTCATAAATAGAATTCCTATTGCAAAAGCAACAGTGTGGTTCTGCTATAGAACTTCAAATATTTTTAATCTAATTTTATTTATTTATTTTTGACTTATTCACTTTGCATCCTGCTCACTGCCCCTCCCAGTCAGCCCTCATTTCCCCATTTCCCCTCCCCTTCTCCTCTAAGAGGTAACCTCTATCCCTGACATCCCCCTACCCTGGCCCTTCAGGTCTCTGAGAAGTTAGCTGCTTCATCTCCCATTGAGGCCAGACAAAGCAGCTCAGCTAGAATAACATATCCCGTGTACAGGCAACTGCTTTTGGATAGTTCCCATTCCAGTTGTACATCGGCTACAGATCCAGACACCTACTCAATCAGTGGATAGAGCGTGGGGACTCTTATGGAAGCATAGGAGGAAGGATTGCCAACCAAAGGGGATAGGAACTCTATAGGAAGACCAACAAAGTCAACTAACCCTTGGAGCTCGAAGAGTCTGAACCACCAGAGAACAGACAGAGGCTGGTCCTATAACTTCAAATACTTAATGTTTTAGTTGTAATTTAGTACAGTTTTCTTACTTTTGTAGCTATCACTATCCCAAATTGATGTCGTTTTCATTTAGTAACGACTTCAAATATTAAGCCTCTTAAAAATTTAGAGTCCTAGTACTTCTGTATTATGTTCAGTTTTTAGAAACATGAATATAGTTTATATATTCAATTTTTATAAATGAGAGCTAGTTATTTGAAAATAAATATGTGGGATATGTAGAAACTGGTTTTATAGATTTAATGTTTTATGTTTACTTATACTGGAATATAATTTTGTTTGAGAATTCAGCGTACACATTTTTAAGGATCCTCTCCTTGCCTTCTCATTGCTCTTCTCTTCTCTTCTCTTCCCTTCCCTTCTCTTCTCTTCTCTTCTCTTCTCTTCTCTTCTCTTCTCTTCTCTTCTCTTCTCTTCTCTTCTCTTCTCTTCTCTCCTCTCCTCTCCTCTCCTCTCCTCTCCTCTCCTCTCCTCTCCTCTCCTCTCTCCTCTCCTTTCTCCTTTCTTCCCTTCCCTTCTCTTTTTCTCTCCTGTACTCCCTTCTCTTCTCCTCTCCTCTCCTTCCCTCCCCTCCCCTCCCCTCCCCTCTTCTAATTTCTTTTCTTCTCCTCTCTATCATCTCTTTCTCTTCTCTCTCTGTACCTCCCTCCTGAATCACCACACTGTGGTTTGTTATTAAATTCCTCATGTGTATTTTCATCATCACTTGGGTACAGTCAACTTTAGTCATAGGAATTATTGGCAAAATTTTGTCATTGGCACTGTCACCATGTTCTTGTAACATATACAAACTAAAGGACTCTAGCATCTTCAGGTGATGTAATTAATGAATTATATTATGCTGAAATATAAGTGATCTATCATTGATGAAACTGCATGTACATAACTGAGTATACTTAACCCATCTTGCCTGGACATTTTGGACATCAGAAACCTTGAACATGGCAGGCTTCATAATGAAAGTTTGTTGTACATGGTAGGTTATGGTAAAATCACATGTCATGTATAAAACATGTCAGAGGATTTTTTACATAGGTCATGTTGCCATTTGTGAAGAAGATTGCTGGTCTTTGTGTTTACTTTGGAGGCAATGCCTACAACCCTTCTGGTTGTCTTAGTCCTCAAACCAAACTGAATCTTAGTAGGACAAAATATGACAAGGTAAGTGGGTACGTGGGCGTCAGCAGCAGAGAACAGTCAGCACCCAAGTTTGTCCTCGGTCTGTGCTATCTATTCCTCTGCACAGGTTATTAAATGCTAAGCCAATGGCAATGAACACATGATTAGTGTCCTTTTTGAAGGGATCGCTTCGTTTGCTTAAGTCAAACTGTTGCCTTGAATGAACTTTTGGATTAATTAATACGTAGTGGTAGTCATAGTAACTGCGTCTATCCTCCCTTCTGCTGTATTATGCCAGTAAGTAGCCACTTTATAAAATAGGAGAAAGGACTCAGATTTTCATTGTTCAACGACAGATCATAAATGGGCTTTACTTTTCATTGTTATCAAGATACTGTTCAGAAGTTTCCTTTTAAGCCAAGAAATAATTCTACTAGATTCTGGACTGCTGAAATGTTTCGGCAATCAAGGGTTCATACTGCTCACACAAAACATGATTAGGATCTCAGCACGTATATTGGGCAGCTCACAACGACATGTGACTCCAGCTCCAGGGTTTCTGATGCCGCTGGCCATTGCAGCTACCCACACACTCCCATATACCCTTGTCTAAGTTAGAGTTTTATTGCTATGAAGAGACACCATGACTAAGATAGCCATTGTATGGGACAACATTTAATTGGGACTGGCTTGCAGGTTGAGAGGTTCAGTCCATTATCATCTTGGCAGGAAGCATGGCAGTGTCCAGGCAGGCATGGAGCTGGAGGAGATGAGAGTTCTACATCTAGGAGAAAGTCAACTAGGAGGAAGGTTTTAAATCTCACCCTCACAGTGACAGGCCACACCCCCTAATAGTGCCACTTCCTGGGCCAAGCATATTCAAACCACCACAGTCCCCATACAGTACATATATACATAATTTAAAATATAATAAATCTTTTAAGAAACTTAAGTCAGTCTACATTTTAGCATGGTGAGGAAAGGGGGTCATGAGCTTCCACTCCTGCCTGAAGAGCGACTGAAAAATGATGGATTCTGTGGAGAATGAGTCAATTTATTTTTTTTAACATTGCAGCCTCTGGTACTTTACCAGGTTCTAGTAGATGACACCATATTCATGAGCAGATAAGAAACACAAATTGTAGGGTTATTAAAAAATTAAGAAAAGATACAAGTTCAGAAAGGATGGATATGTGAGGCTGAATATGGAAAGAATTTGGAGGGTTCCGATCAAAATGCATTGTATAAACATTGTCAATGAACTAATACATTCATTGAAATATTTCATGCATTCTACTTAATTCATTCAAATAATCAATGAAATATAAAGATTTTACATTAAAAAATACTGCAATGCCACATAGTATTGCTCAGAAAATAACTTGTGTTTACATTAATGGAGAATTCATGTGTCAGGTAACATCAATGGAAGATTTTTATTATATCCACATTGGATAAAAAGATATATACACATTATTATATTCTTGTCTACTCTATGAGATGTAGGTGAGAAAAACTACAATGTACTTGACAGTTCTGTCAAACACAAACATGTTCTCTCTTTCAGATTGTTTTCTGTTTAAAAACAGAGGGGTCTAAAATTGGTGAAATTGAAAATATCTAAATGATTTCTTATTTCTAACTTTCTCCATTTCATATGAAAAAAATGATCTTTTTAGTGTAGAACTCAATGGAGTTTGCCAAAGGTAAGCTAGCAGCTCAGAGAAAGGAATGACTCAGAATTTTTCTGATATACTTACTCATTTTTTAGAAGCTTTTGCATCTTTCTCCAAACCATACCCTGACAGCATCCATATTGTGAGTCCCTTTCATTAAATAAATGCATTGAGACAAAACTTGCGTTTTTCACATTTGGGGTCACTGACCAGGATCATGTGTTTTTTCCACATTTATTTTCTTTAAAATATGGTCTGAGAAGTCTATTGGGATATTTTAAATTAATTATCAGCTGAAAGGCTTTCTGCAAGATCTTTCTGTGTAAAACCATAACGATTTCCCCAATAAATGCTGGAAAATGGGTTGCTATTTTTTACCGTCTATTTAATTTTGTTTTCTGTTGGCATAAAATGTGGTGGTGGTGGGACATGTCGAACTGTGCCTAAATTTGCTAACTGCTGCACAGCTTCCTTTAAAATCAAACAAACAAGCAAACAAACCAACAAAACTAATTCACACTGGAACTGAGACCTGGTTTAAGAGAGCTGTCAAGGTTTTTATGAGAAAATCTTACTTCCTCCCGTTCCCATGTTTAAAATCTGCGTGCCATTCTCCAGTCTGAAAACCTCCACTGAATGATAAAATCGAAAAATGCCTGATACAGCAGTCTGCTGAGATACTCTGCCAGAGCCTTACAAATACAGAGACAGATGCTCACTGCTAACCACTGAACTGAGAACGGGGTCCCCATTGGAGGAGTTAGAGAAAGGACTGAAGTAGCTGAAGGGGTTTGCAACCCCATAAGAAGAATACATTATCAACCAACCAGAGCTCCCAGGGACTAAACACCATCCAAAGAGTACACATGGACAGAGCCATGGCTCCAGCTGCATGTGTAGCAGAGGATGGCCTTGTTGGGAGGAGAAGCCCTTAGTCCTGCCATGGCTTGACTTCCCATTGTAAAGGAATGTCAGGGTAGGGAGACTGGAGGGAGTTGGCGGGTGGGTGAGGGAGCACCCTCAGAGAGGCAGGGTGTGAGGGTTAGGATAGGGGGTTTCTGGAAGCGAAACCAGGAAATGGGATAACATTTAAAATGTAAATAAAAAATGCAATTAAAAAAAGAGGAAAAATACCCTAGTAGAAAGTTGTTACTGGTGAAGACTCACCATTTCTGTAACATCAAACCAGACACGGAGACAGCCCATTAATTCTTATTTATCAAAGTCATTGATCACAGAAGAAAACTGAAATGTATTCCCACAGACAGGTAAAGTCTCCTGAGTCTCCGATGGTCAAGTCTGAAGATTATATATAATAAAAAGGCTCTCAATGATTATATGTCATACTTTAATGTCTGTCTGAGGACTGATTTTTTTCTGTTTCATTATTTTGAGCTCATTTTGTATATTGTTTTATTGTTACAGTTTACAAATCAGAATTATAAGTGGTTTCCAGGGTGTGGCTGCTGTAAACTTCAGCCATTTTGATCTTTCTCTTTCCTCTCCTCTTACCATTTCTGTACACCAATTCTAATATTCATATTTAATAGTTATTACTATTAAATCTGGGTAAGATTGGGTAAGATTCTATTTACAATCCGGGTAAGATTGGGAAAACATATTAATCTTTTCCTGTGTAACATCATCGTCTCCAAACCATCTTGTAGAGCTTTGCCACCCTAGTGGTGAAGCATTGACTTCTTAGGTTCATCTGAACTTATCTTTGGGGAATCGGTGTGAACAAACCAAGAAAGGTCATTTAATAACAGAAGCTCTCATGCTCTTCTCACTACTGACTTGGTTTCAGTCTTTTCTGGAGTGCACTTGTGTGTATTAGTCGCTTTGTGGCTAAGTAAAGAGGGGTTCAGAGAAAGTGAGGGTCAGAGGGGCAGGCTCAGAGTTGGACTCCAAAGTGTGTCTGGGTTTGATGTTCAGTTTCTCTTCTGAGTCTTCAGGAAAATTGAATTTGCAGGATTCTCAGATCATGTAACCGCTCTCCACCCATGGCACTTAACGCATTACTTCTTGAATTAAAGTCAGTATACTTTTACTGTTTCCACCATTTTGCTGATTTTGTATTTTGGCAAATATGGAAAGAGTTTTCTCCTTCAGTGAGGAGGACATGGATAGACCGTAGACAGATATGCATAAAGGAGATGAAAACTACTTCACTGCCAATCAAATAATAGCAGTACTTTGTTAATTATGATTAATGCCTACTGTGGGAAATGGTACAAGAGAGGGAAAAAGAATTTGTATTAATTCTGAAGTGAAAGGTAGTTTATAATTATAAGAACAGTAGAAGATATCCATGAAAATTACAATATTAGAAAACTTCATTTTTCCCCATTCATAATAAGGAAAGGTAGGATAGTCAGAAATTAGTGATTTATTTTAAGAGGTTTTTTTTCTGCTATGAAAAATTAATTTTTTATCCATCAGATAATGATTTCTATCACTTAAGATCATTAATTAAAGTAATGATCTTTGTATAAGACTAGGTAAATGATGTTTGATACTTTTACTTCTTGGTAAAACTCAATTATCCTAAAATTGTAAGAGGGATAGGCCATTTTGGAACTAAATTTCTATGATTACAAATTTTAGGATCTTTTTATTGCCTAATATGTTGTACCCCTGAGCTCCCTCAAAATCTCTTATTTTGAATTAAATCATTTTTAAGACCCAGCTTCAGTTCAACCTAATTAATATTCATATATCTTTAGCACCATTTGATAGTTCACTTTAATTTTATTATAGTACATGCATAATATTTAAATTATTTTATTACTATACTACATTTCAATCTTTTCTCAATTATATTGTGGATTATTTTTATAGAATAGCATGGTCCTTCTCTATGATTTCTTTAAGGCAATCACAGTATTTCTAGGGACTAAAGAAACATTTAGAGCATATTTCTGAGAACTTAAGAAACTAAAAGAATATAAATTCCGATTTCAGGTAGTACCAGGAACACTGATGAACTCAAAGGGAGAACCACAAAAGCTCACCATAATGTAATGGCTAGAAGTATTTAAAAAAAAAAAAAAGAAGTCATTCGAGGATTTATAAGAAATATGCTTCCTTCAAAGAATCACTTCTAGTCCTTGGTAATTTAAAGAATGGGAACCAGCTAAAAATGATATATTATCTTTAGAACTTGGAAGACAGCATCTGCCATTTTAACGACTACTTTCTTTTAGTATCCGAGTTTCTCATTATATGTGATTACTACAAAGTGACCGAAAACAATGCTCATTTATTGAAATTCCCTCTTTGAATCCATTGTTTTAGCATCTACTGATTACACTGAAGTTCAAAAATATTTGAATCGAAATTTCATGCTTGCACTAAATCCATGTATAGGCTGCCTTTATTCTTCAATTGCTTAATTAACATTTATATTATGCTCATATTATAATTACACATGGTTCAAAGCATGCAGGAAAATGTTTGCAGGTTCTAGGGAAAGAGCATGCCATTTTATATTGGTGCCTTGGGTGAGGGAAATGTGGAATGGTCAGGTGGGAAGAAATGAGGATGGGATTCGGAAGCCAATTCACCTACACAGTAGGGCAGCTCTATCCCATAGTGCTGGAGACCAGAAGCCCAGGATGCTATGACTTGTTTCTTGGCTTAGCATGTCTTGAGGTTGTAATAAAAATATCTGTTGAGATGATGTTCCTCTCCAAACTCTGAAAATAGCTACTCCCGGCCTCTTCAGGTTGTCAGCATAACTGAGTTTCTTGTGGTTGCAAGACCAAGGTTCTTGTTGCATGTTTTTGCTGCTTAGAGCTTCGTCTCTTTGAGTTGTGTATATTCCTACTCACATAGCCTCCAGCTTTAAACCAGCCCTGGGATTTCAAGCCTTTAATTTTGTTTTCTCTCATGTTCTTTTCTTTATGATGATCGGATACATATAGTATAAATTTAATAGCTGACAATGCGAGTGAGTAAAGTACACACCTTTGGATATGAAGCTGGGAATTGAGTCCCCAGCACTGCATAAAACCTAGAATGGATGTTGTTGATAGTCATAATCCAACACAAGAATCTACAGGCAGCAGAATTAGGAGTTCAAGGTCGTCTTCTTCCACAGTCAGCCTGGGTTAAGTTATTCTTGATCTCAAAATTAAACTGAGGTCCTAGGCATCTTTCCTGTGCTATTAGCAGTATTTATGTATCGATATTGTCACAGAACCATCATCCAGCTTCAGTATCTGTCAATCTCTCTGAAACTCTATTAAACAATAGCTTTTTGTTCTCTTTTCTTTCATCCATAAGCCACTACTGTTCTATTATCTCTCCCCAGGGGTTGCACTACTCTGAGCACCTCATATAAATGAGCCATATGGTGTTCTATTACAGATATTGGTCTGTTTCACCTAAGACAATGTCCTGAAGCTTTATGTGTATCACACCTTGTGACAGAATTTCCCTTTATTAAAGATAGAATCATAGCCTTTCTCTGTATATATTCCACCCTTTGCTCATTCTCCTTTGTGTAAATACTTGAATTACTCTTACACTCTGGTCATTGTGAATATCACTTCTGTGAGAATTAGTGGACAAGGCTTTCATAATGTCCTTTGAATTCTTTCTACTCTGTAGCCCAAGTTGGAATTATTGCTTCAGCTATATTGATTCAAATGCTCATCAGCCTTTCAGGACTTGTCATGCTTTTCTGTAAGAGCTATGAAAATTTCTTTTTATGTGTTGATTTCATTGTAACATTTTTTGTGCATATATATTTTTTATATATTTATTGGATATTTTCTTTGTTTTCATTTCAAATGTTATCCTCTTTTCTAGTTTCCCCTCCAGAAACCCCCTATCCCATCCCCTTCCCCTGCTTGTGTGGAGGTGCTCCCCTGCCCACCCATCCACTCTTTTCTGTCTCTCCACCCTGGCATTATCCTACACTGGGGCATTGAGCCTTCACAGGACCAAGGGCCTCTTCTCCCATTGATGCTCAACAAGGCCATCCTCTGCTACATATGTGGCTGGAGCCTGGGTTGTTCCATGTGTACTCTTTGATTGGTGGCTTATAGTACATGAGCATTTGATTTTTTTGTATCATCATATTTTATATATTAATATATTTTACTAGAGCATCAAGTTGCACAAAGTGGACTTCACCATGCTGTTTCCATCATTCATGTAATGTACTTTGCCCATACCCATCTTCTTTGGACCCTCTGTTATCTTTCTCCTTCATCTGGATTTCTTCTGTCTTCCCTGTCTCCCTTCAGCGTTCAGCTTTAAGCTTCCCATGACTCATTAGGTTCATTAGAAAATTCCCATTTCCTGGTTCTGATCTTTACTTTGATCCATTTTCCAGCAGATAACATGGTTTATTTCTTTGTCGTGGCTAAACAATAATAGTTTATTGTTCACCCATGGGTGGGGGATGCACATTTGTTTTATTCATTCATCTACTTATGTGGACGTCACATAACTTGGCTAGTCATGGTAACATGAACAGCTTGAGCGGCAAGTATCTATGTTGTATGTTGGCCTTGATTCTTCAGGTGAATACCTATGACTGGAGGAACAGGATCATTTTGTAGGTATTTGTCTGTTTTGAGACACCTCATATGACTTCCATAGCAACTGGATTAAATTGATTTCCCAGCCACAAGGCATTTAAGTATTTTTCTTTTCTATTTTTTCATCATTATTACTCTAAGATTGAGTATGCATGTAAATTTAGTTTGCACATTCCTGCTGGCAGAAGATGCTGAAAATGTTTTCTTGTATTGGTTGACGATTTGTTCTTCTTTCTAACGGGTTTTTAAGTAAATTTGCCCTTTATTGATTAGATTATTTGTTTTTCTTGTGCTTCAAGGTTTTAATTCTTTGTATATCCTTGATAATAACCTTGCTGGTTTAATACCTGACAAATATTTTCTCTCATGTCTCTTAATTATCTTATTTTCTATTATTTAAAGATTTTTAAGACAGGGTTTTACCTGGTCTGTGTAGAAATGTTTATGTGCTGAAATCCCATCTGTCAATCCTTGATTTTATGTCCTGAGCAATTGAAGTCCTACGTAGTGTGCTTCTGCCTGTGTCTACGTCTTCAAAGTTTTCCCTTATGTCTTTCTCTAGATGTTAAGGAGTTTGATCCAGTTGAGTTGTTCTTTATACTGGCTAAGAAATGGTGATGTATTTTCAGTATTGTATATGTGGCTACATATAAGTGTCCTTATTCTAATTGCTAAAGTTGTGTTTCCAATGTGTGATTTGCTCTTTAACTTGAGTGGGTTTATTTCTGGGTTTTCTACTGTATTCCATTAGGTCATGTGCCAGGATTCAGACTAACATCATGCTACCTTAGTTGTTGTAGATCTGTTGGATTATTTGAAATAGGATATTGTAATAATCCTAGCGTTTCATTGCTCAGGATTTCTATTCAGGCTATCTTATGCTCCAATACAAATTTTTAATTTTGCTTGTTCTATCTCTAGGAAAATGGCATTTGTAGTGTGATGGGATTGCACTGAATCTGTGGGATACTTTGATAAATGACAGTTCTAAAACTATTGATTTTCACAGTCAGGCATACAGGACTGTGACATCTTTGTGTCATCTTTAATTTCTTTCTTTGGTGCTTCATACATTTTCTATGTAGAGGCCTTGCATTACCATGGTAAGTATAGGCTATTGCAAATGGGTTAGTTTCCTGTTTCCTTTATTTCTTTCTCCGTAGGTTCACCATGAGCAAAGAAGCAAAACAATTGATTCTTGTTTTTGACATTGTAACTGCTGCATACTTAAGTTATTGGATTCTTTTCCAACCTCATGGTCTCCTTGTGGCCTTTAGAGTCTTACAGTTATAGGCTCATGTTATCTGAAAATAAGTTCACACTGATTTCTTTCTTACCTAATTTCTAGGCCATATTTTTCTCTTGTCTTATATCTCTTGCTAAAGTATCAAGTATTAGAGAAAATAGGATCCATAAGAGTAGATATCTTTGGGTTGGGGATTTAGCTCAGTGGTAGAGCCCTTGCCTAGCAAGCGCAAGGCCCTGGGTTTGGTCCCCAGCTCCAGAAAAAAAAAAAAGAAAAAAGAAAAAAAGAGTAGATATCCTTGTCTTGGTTCTTATTTTAAAACCCATAGTATTTATGGAATTTATATTATATAATAATTTGTTATACTATATAACACATAAATAGATAATATATAATGTGTAATTATAATCTAATACAATACTTAATCTGGTGAGGTATGAGCATTACTTAGTTTCTTCAAGACATTCATCATGAAACAATTTTAAATTCCTGCCAAATGTCTTTTCCTTGTCTATTAAAATGATTAAGTAATTTTTGTTTGTGGCTTTATCTATATTATATTAGTTGATTTATTTGTGTTGAACTGTCTTCTTATTCCTGGTCCAAAGCCAATTTGGTCATAGCGTATGATATTTTTAGGTATTGTTAAATTGAAGTTGATAATAATTTGTGGATGAACTTTATGTCTATGTTCATCAAAGAGTACACCCCTACTTCTGTCCCCTTGTCCTTACCAAGTTTGATATTAGGTTTGTTGTGTTGAATGTATTTGAAAACCTCTCTCATTTTTATTTTATGTAATAATTTTATAAACACATATAAAAACCTTTAAAGTTTGATACAATTCAAGAGTAGTTCTGTCAGGTCCTGGGCTTTTCATTTTAGAAGACTTTCTGTCATTAATTTTAATTCTATTTTCATATTTTTAATAATCTCTTGTTTAGGTTTAGTATGAAATATACACCTAGGACTTTATTGATTTTTATTTTGGAAAGCGTCATACATGTGTGCAATATATTGCAATCATGTTCATCTCCATATTACCCTTTATCCTTTTATGCTTTTTCTCCTGCTGACTCACTTAACTAGTTTACTCGTATTAGTGTGTGAGTATGTGTGTGTATATGTGTGCCTATGTGTTTCTGTATGTGTGTGTTTGTGTGAGTGTGTATGCAGATAGACACAGCTCCTATGACTTCATTATTCCAATATTTATATCTATCCTGAAGACAGCTCTTGATAACATTCCTTACCCTGTCCTCTGGGTTTTGTGGCGTTTTTCCTCCTTTCCCATGATGCTCCCGGGGCTCTGGAGGGATACAATAGATGCTTCAACAGTCACTTGTCCTCAGATCCATGCCTATCCAGGAGTCTCTGCAGTAACCACTGATTGCTATAAAAACAAAAACTCCTATGCCCGTGGCTAGAAGAGAACTCACTTAGAAGGCAGAGTCCCTACATATCCGTTTACCAAAACATCAATAATGGGATCCCCTTTGGGACCTGTGACATACCTAGACATAGACTTTTGGATCAATATATGGTACCAAGCACCTATTCCCTCTTTGTCTAGATTTTTCCAATATCCTCATTTTAAAAGTTAAAAATTTATAATTCACATATTAATATTCATTGTATGGAATGAATGTATATATAACATAACATGAGTGTAGGAAATATGTGTTGATAAAAATAATTTATTTCATATTTATTTAACATGTAGCACAGTTATAGGCTTGCTTCCTCACCTGCTATTCCAGATTCCAGATGTTTCCCTCGCCACCCATTTTTCTCTAAAGACATTTGTTACTGTGTTCATCAAGACTGTAGCACTAGTCTCATAGATATATTTATTATGTGTTTTATTGTTCTGTGCTTATCTATTATCTATTTATCTATCTACCTATCTGTCATTTATCATCTACATATCTATCCATCTATTTATTTATTACCTATCTATGTATCATCATTTCCTGTCTATCTCCCTCTGCAGCTTCTATGTATACAAGGAATTTTTTCTACTATTTTGTTGTCTTTTTAATTTATCTGGTGTAGATATGTTCCCTGTATATATATTTCCTGTGTATTATTTTCATACTTAGAGCACACAGAGGCCCAAAGAAAGTATCTGATTTTCTATATTTTAGAACTAGAGTTACGAATGCTTGTGAATCATTACGTGGGTGCTGGAAACAGAATCCAGGGCTGCTTGAAGAGCAGTGAGTGCTCTTAACCACCGAGTCATTTTTCCTGCCCATTATTATCAACCCCCACTCATTTTATACCTGTATTCTTACTCCTTATATCTTTACAGATATGTACATGTTCTTTATCAATTTTTAAATTAATAGATAATAATGATTAGATATATAAATGAGCACATAATTATTATTTCATCATAATCACCTACTCACTTATAAATTCTAGATTTCTAACTGACAGAGTACATATATATATACATATATATATACATACATATATATATACATACATACATATATGTCAAGAATTGTGAAGGTTCTTGATTTTCACTCTCACTGTAGATTACCATCTTCACATGCTAAAATTCGTGGGATGCTGATAGAATAGGGAAATTCCTGTCTGACACAAATGACTTTGTCCTTAAGGATGTGGTACTCAGTGTGGCCATTCTGCCTGAGCTGCTCCTTCTGGCCCTTTCAGTGGGAACACAGAACTGCACGCGAATGTGCATATGAAGCAGGTTTACATAGCAGTTGGGATCTCATGCTTGACAACTCACTTCCTTTACAATGGACTGCAAACCAATTTGTTTATCAAGAAATTTTATGAAAACTTCGCCTTTATTAAGTAGAATAGTTGGCTGTCCTTCGCAAAGCAAAGCTCTGTGCTGTTTAATTATGCGTGAAAGGACAGCCTTACCCATCATGGTAGTCAAGGACTGGAGGGTGCCAAAGCACGAGAGATGCTTGGAGAATTGTTTAGTAACAGAGTCTGCATTGGACACATCACAGGATTATTTTAAAACCATATTACAGTCATAAGCTTTTAAAAGGAACATCTGTGGTTTAAATTTATTTTCACTGATAAATAAAAACATAAATTTATCCATATTAAAATATATGCATGATAGTACAATGCACCATTATTGTTTAAGAAGCAATAACCCCGAAGATCAAATGCTGCTGCCTTTATACATTGGATTTCCTTTAAAATGAGCACCTCTTTCTATTCATTTACATAGGCTTCTTTCTTATTTAATAGTTTATTTGCCAATATTTTCTCACTGTTATATAGTATACTTTAAACAATTAATGAATATTAACTATTCATAAGGTCCAGAGCTCAATTACTTCAACCTAATCTTAACTTCAAGCATTTAATCACTTGAAGGCACGATAAAAGCTAAAATTAAGTAATTACAAATGTGGAGAACATGCTATAAAATAGAGATACATTTGAAATTTATAGTAATAACTGCCTTATCAAAACACAACCTCAATGAAAATAAGCCACCACACTAGAATACTTGATTTTTAGTCTTTATGCAACTGTGAAGAATCTCAGGAAAGCTGGAGGACAACTGGCATGTGACTGTGTGTGTGTGTGTGTGTGTGTGTGTGTGTGTGTGTGTGTGTGTGTGTGTACATGTGGGTATAGTGTATATACACATGGGAGTGTGCATGTTTGTATGAAGGTTAGAGACCTACATCAGATGACATCCTTGAGTATTCTCCACCTCCTAGATTTATGACAAGATCTCTCTGAAGCTCCACCTATTGTTTCAGCTATTCTGCAAACCAATGAGTTACAGGGATCTACCTTTCTCCCCCACACTCCTCCTAGCACTACTTACTGCCTATCTTAGGATTTTGTTGCTATGAAGAGACACCATGACCGTATCAACTCTTATAAAGTAAGCCATTTCATTGAGGCTGGCTTATAGTTTCAGAGGTTCAGTCCATTATCATCATGACAAGCAGCATGGCAGTTTGCAGGCAGACATGGTACTGGAAGAGCTACGAGTTCTACATCTTGACCCAAAGACCGCTAGGAGGAGACTGGCTTCTGCAGGCAGCCAGGGGATGCTCTGTTCTACACTGGGTGGAGATTGAGCACTAGGAGAATTCAACGCCTGCCTACCGACAGTGACAACCATACACCATTGAGGTCATACCTATACCACAAGGGCCGCACCTCCAAATAGTACCACTTCCCATGGCCCAAGCATATTTAAACATATGAATCTATGGGGAAAAAAACTATTCAAACTACCACCCTGCCATTCCCAAGTTTACTGAGTTGCTAAAGATCAAACTCAGGCACTTTACATGACAGCCTCTTTATCTGATTGAGCCATCTATCTCCCTTTAGAGGAAATAAACTGTAAAGGATAGAGTCCAACTTGTACACTTATTCTTATTTATGTTTATGTAGTTTGCATGTTATAATTGTGAAAACTTTATATGAAATAAAATTTTATTAATTCTTTGAAAAATTCATATCATATTATGAGTCCCATGCTTATCACTGTTTCTCTTTCCCAATATTCCTGCCAGATCTACTTCCCCTCACTACCCACCCAATTCTCTGCTATCTCTCTCTCCATTGAGTCCAGTTCCTATTACCCAACTACTCTTGGGTCTGGGACCTGCCCTGAAGTGGGGCCAATATACAAGTGGTCACAATATTAAAGAGAACAGATTCTCTCTGTCCCAGAAACTGTCAAATCCCAATAGTTCTTCGGTCATTGGTGTTTTTTTTTTTTTCACCTTCCCTATCCCATGCTGGGATTTTATTTTTCCGATTAAAGGTACATGCTATCACAATCACTGTGAGTTCATATATACATCTGCCCTGTAGTGTACAGAAAACAGTTTCTTAAAAAGTATCTGCCACTTTGGGGTCTTGCAATTTTTTGTCACTTCTCCCCTGAATGAGCCCTGAGCACTGAGGCACAGGTATTTGGTATAAACATCTCATGTAGGGTTAGGTATTTCAGAGACTTTTCTCTCTGTATGTTGACTGGAGGAAGGTCACTGTGTAATTGACTTCTACTTCAAAAAGAAGAAAATCTACTCTCGCAAGGTGTCTTTTGATTGCTACATGCAGGCAGCCTGTGACTTCTTATTTCCTCACACAAGGAAATGTAACAAAACATCTTTTTTTTTTTAAAAAAAGGACAGTAATTTTTCATGGCTATTTTTGGGGGACTAAATAAGACTGCAGGTGTTTCAAGATGTTTTCCACAGAGAATCAATGGTTGTTGGCTCAGATATCTGTGATGAACAGTGGTGGTGGCTTTTGAAATATTTATTTTATTTCACAATTTTAGGTATATGGTGCTTTTCCTGCAGGAACGTTTGTGCACCACATGTTTACTTGGTACCCAGGAATGCTAGAAAATTTTGTTTAATGCCCTGGAGCTGGAGGTGGACTATCAAACAGTTATTAGCTACCCTGTGACAGCTAGGAAATGACCCCTCTTCCTCTGGAAGAGCAGTGAGTGCTCCTAACTCTTGAGCCATATCTCTAGTCTGAGATCATGACTTTAAAAACCATCATTCAAAGTTCCACCTACCCTCTTTTACTCAACATGGCCTCTGCTTCTAGGGCTTAGATAAAAGAATCTTTGTTCAACCCCATTACATATCAGTGCATAATCCTGCTAAGGTTTTTTTTTAAAGGTTTTATGCAATGCCCAAATTATTAGTTCAGAATTTTTGTTTCTATATTTTATACTTATTCCTTTCATTAATTCAAATGGTATAATTCAAACCATCAAAGCAGTTCTAAGACAGTGAAAGTAGCTGAGACAGAGCCTGATTCTGGCTATTTACCATTGTCTTGGATTCCACACTGGTTCAATTCCTCACTCAGAAATGGCTTCAAACCTGACAGTGATGAACCCATGTGTCAACCCACCAAGATTCTCCTAACACACTATCCCCAAGGGCAACACATGTAATTATAATTAACTTAATGAATAGGGCTCGCTCAGGTAATTTTTCTCACAATAATTAAAAGCCACTGTAGAGTCATTAGCTTTGCTACCCATAGTCAGAGAAAAGACAAGCATTAGTCTCAGAAATTCTGTGTTGACAGACACTCAGTTACAGAACTGCCACCAGCACAAAGCTTCCTGCGTGTGAACTCTGAGAAAACAGTGCTGCAAAATTGTTTTCACGGACAGATGCTGCTTGTGGAGATAATTGAGGAAGTCAACAGTGCTCTGGAGTTAGGGACAATCCTCGAACTTCAATTATTCAAACACACCCTGAGTATGCCTCAGTCAGAAATGGCCATGCGCAGTTGTTCACATCTGTTCTGGAAAAGGATATATGCAATTAATGGCTAGCTTGGAGACTCATTTTTGTGTTTGGAAGTAATTAAGCTTTTTAAGTGTGCATGAGAACCTGGAAATGAAGAATGGTAGAAAGAGGACATTTGAGTTTTAATGGCACTTTTTTCTATTAAAGTTGTTTCCTCTTAAAGCTGTTTCTTCATTGTTACATAATAATTATATATATTTATGTGCGCTTTAATACATGTATGCATAGAAGAGTATGAAGAACATGGAAATCACATCTGTATCCTTGAATATTTTTGTGGTAAAAGTATTCAAAGCTCTCTGTTATCTTCTTTGGAATATGGAGCACACTGTGATGTTCCTTAGTCACCTCCCTATATGATAGATCACCAAACCTACTTGTCCCATCCCATCCATGGCTTGCTAAACAGTGGCCAACCTTTCCTATCACCTTCTTCTCTTCCATTTCTGGTAGGCACCTTCTACTCTCAACTTCTGTAAGATCAACTGTTTGGCTTCCACCCAGGAGTCAAGGGCTTGAAATATTTGCTTTCCCTTCCAGACTTGCAATTCATGGCTATTGGGAATAACGTTGCAAGATTTGGGCAAAGCAGATTTATTTCAAGTGTTGTTAAAGAAGTCAATTCTAAGAGGACTAAAGTCTGCTCAGTGGTGCTCCCAGACCTATCATTGGAATATTCACCTTGTCTACAGCATCATGTTCCTTTTTAGTCAGAAAACCAGTTTTTCTCTCTGGGTAGTTGTATGAGGTACAACTTTTTATATAAAAGAATATTTCATAACTTGCCCATTTGTGACCTAACTGAAACTGTACACTTTCATCTTAACTTCCTTTCATTCTTCATAAGGAAGCACCATCTTCATCAGTTGTAGCATAGGGGCCTTGTGGAGCTGTATGAGGTGTCAGCACTGAAGCTTTTGTGTAGGAACTCAGTAACGGTTACCCCTAATGCTGCACTCCTGCCATTCATGGCTTTGGTTTTTCCTGACTCTTCTCTTCTTTGTTCTTTAGAAGAGTTTTTGAGCTTTAACTGATTTCAAGACATATTTCTAAGGAAAATATTCTACAGTTTACACAAATCTGGTAACACACATGCAAATATTTGAAATACCAACCCCTACAGAAACAAACTCCCTGCTGTTGTTGAAGTGGGGAAAATGATGTGGTTACTAGAGTGATGTAGCAAATGTTAGCAATTCCTTGACCAACAAGACTGAATGATGTTGCTTTCTAGAAAGAATGGTTGGGAAGTTGAATTTCTGATATTAAGAATTCTGCCTTCTCTAGTATTCTTCCATATTCTTCTAGTATGAGAAGCATATTGTGTTTCAGCACTGGGAAGATCTTAATTTTCTTTCTGTGACTCTTTGTACCTAAAGGAATACTGTGACTCTATATCAACTTGAGTACTACATTCCTGAAGCAGGGGACTCTGGAAATCTAAGAGTCTCATTTCTCTTCTCTAGTTGCTGATTGTGACTTTGAAGCAAACAGCTGTGGGTGGTTTGAAGCCAGTGGTGGTGACCATTTTGACTGGGTGTGGAGCTCTCAAAGTTATCTTCCAGCTGAATTAGAGCAACAGGCTCCACCCAGAGATCACACTCATGGAACAGCTCAAGGTAAGACCCTAGTGATGCTTTACACAACTATAGATTGCTGGGTTAGATCCGGGGATCTGTGTTTAAAGATCACAGCATGGTAGGATGACAGTGACAATCAGCTAGGCTGTCTGCAAGAAATTATTTCTTTATGGGTGATATGATTGGAACTGATACATATTGCCTAGATTAACTGAAATTAAAAATCACCTCTTCACATCATCCAAATGTGGATATAAATACAAAAACAAACTTTACTATTGGTATGGACTTTTTAATTGTTGTACAATTTTAATGGTCATGAAGTACACTTGGCATTGCATTAAGAGACAGAAGGACTCTCATGACATTGCAGAATCCAGTAGGTAAACGTAATGCTTTTTTTTAATCCCCACAGGGCATTTCATGTTCATTTTGAAGAACAGCAACAGCTTGTTTCAAACTGCTAAACTTCAGAGCCCAACTTTCAGCCAGACAGGGCCTGAGTGCACACTGTCATTCTGGTAACTATATACAACGGTCAATTATCCTAGTAGGATGATAGCTCCAGGCATCTCCCTTCACGTGTCAGCTATAGAAGTTTTATCCCTGGTTGCACTTTCTAATGATTACTGCATTAACTTAAAACAATTTTAACTTCAGAGTATAATATCAGGATTGGTTAATTTATTTCTTAAGATGAAAGGATGGCCTCCCTTCTACCATTGGACTTGAATTTAATTAGGAGTCTCCCTGCGTCTTGAAAGAAGTCTCCAGGTTGTGAGAGTTATACAATGTGCATCTCAGTGGACAAATTCTGTCAAATGGCCAATTACGAGTACTGTGGGAAAGAAATGTGTGCATTGCCCCAATTAACTAGAAATTGGTCTGAGAGGAACTGTGTAGTCTCTCCGATAATGTATTCGTGTATCACTTTCTTTCAGGTTTTATAACTATGGACTGTCAGTGGGGGCAGCTGAGTTGCAGCTACATCTAGAAAATTCCAGGGATACCACTGCCCTCTGGAGAGTGCTATATAACCAAGGCAACCAGTGGTCAGAAGCAACCGTCCAGCTTGGACGCCTCACTCAACCCTTCTACCTGACACTAGAGAAAGTCAGTCTGGCAGTGTATAGTGGGGTGTCTGCTGTTGATGACATCCACTTTGAAAATTGTGCTCTTCCTCCTCCTGTGGAGAGTTGTGATGAACCAGATCACTTCTGGTGTAGACAGACAAAGGCTTGCATAGGAAAGCATCAGCTCTGTGATCTGGTTGATGATTGTGGAGACCACACAGATGAGATTGGCTGTGGTAAGTTAATTGGTTACCTTTTTTTTTTAAATTAAACCTTGGGAGGGGAAGGTATTTGTTTAGCTACCCATTCTGACTGGGAAATATTGATCTTGATTAGTTCACTGCCAATGACTAAAGTATAACTGAAAAATTGATGAGTACTGGGTCAACTTAACTAGACGTATTTTTATTATTAAAGATTGCCTTGTTTATTGTTTGTTCGCTTATTTATTATTGTTTGTATGTTATGTATATGAACACGTATGCATGCTATAGTGCATGTGTCGAAGTCAGAGAACAAGTCATCTGAGTCAGTTGTCTCCTTCCACCATGTGGGTACTGGGGATCAAGTTGTCAGGTGCAGTGGCAAGTGCCTTTACGGGTGAGACATCCTGCTTGTTCCTTGCCATTCATTCTTCAGTAGGTTTACTAACTGGCTCCTAGGGATTAAAGAATGAATACGGTGTTCCTGCCTTCATGTGCTTCACAGTCTAACCGAAAAGAGAGACATTCAAGTATTATTAATAAAATATACAAAGCCAATTTTAACTGGAACTCTGGAGTAAGCTATGGTGTGGCTTTACCGAAGAGTAAAGTTGGATTTTCTGCAGGTGTTGGCTTAGCTAAGATTGAAGAATGGTAAGTCAGACTTACATTCAAGAGCCATTAGGTATGAGACATAAAGTTAGAATGCATAAAGAGAGCTCAAATCAGAGATGGGATAGGAGGGAGGCTAGGGTCAATAATCATTGTGATCCACACTAAAGGAGCATTTTTTATTTCAAGTCTTTAGAGTGGGGAGAGCACTGAAATTTGACATGTGCAAATGTCAATGTGGGTGTGGTAGAACTAGAGGATTTGGGAACAGACTTAGGAGATGAATTAGGGAACACTACAGCAGCTCATTGGTGACAGGGAATTGCTTTGACAATGAGGCCTGAATCCCAGTGGGGAAAGAACAGAGGACTTGTGTGTGAGGTTCTTGTTTGTTTGTTTTGTTTGTTTGTTTTTTGTTCTATTTTCCAGGGATGTAAAGGGATACCAAAGGCTTGGGTTGTTTTTGCAAAATGTTTGTGATGTCTTGAGATGGTCTGGCCCTCAATTTTTGAGCCTAGATTCCTGATCATATGCTTACAACTGCAATGAATTAGCCATTAACAGAATCCCTTTGTTTACAGATCTGTTGCAAAAAGTGTTCCAATTTCCTGGGCTCTATCTTTAATCTAAGGACAATTTATTAATTTCAAACTTATGTGTCTCATAAATTAGAAACCTCATCAGAGACCAAACAAAATGCAATGAATGCTCAGTACCACCATAGGTAACTTTCAGATAGAGATTTCCATACTAGTTACTGTGGAAAGCTTTGGGTAATGGGATCTTTGAGATACATATTATAAAAATGTATTAAAGTGCAAATTACTATCTAAATCATGAAATATACACAACTCTTAATTGAATGGATAGAATCAGCATTGATTTTGACAGTGATAATCATATGACATCTAGTTTTTCAAAATCTAATTTAGTCTGTGCAAATGTATAAAGATTTTTTAGCTTTTTAAAGTTCTCAAAATAGTTTTTGAACATCCTGATAGTATTAGAATCAAATGGGATGTACCATAGCATAAATAAACATAGTCATAGTTTCAACATAATTCTAACTTATTAAATGGTGCCAAGAAATTAGAGCAGCATCCTCTGAGACATTACCTTATGGAGTATTCTACACATTACACATCCCAGTACTAGGAATGAGTTTCTGGCAGGGTGCTTGGAGATGTGGCTTCCGTTGAAGAGTAGAGCTCCACATCCCGCAGGATTGAACACAGAGTCAGTATGTCAGTGGTCAATGTAAAAACTTGTTGGCTGTAGTGTCTGTTTTATGTCAAAAACGTAGCAATTTGACATCCTCCTTCTGCTTCACAGCCAATGACGTGCACGTACTGGTACCTGGTGTGTCCCCAGTTCACTACAGCTGGCTTCTCATTAGTCCCAAGTGAGCAGCCAGCAGATGCAAGCCCCGCTTCCTGCTGACATCTGCTCACTGGTGCCTTCATTAGGTCCGAGCTTCTCCTCCGCGCTGTCTACCCAGATGATTTGTTCTGGCCCAGTTGCTTTGATTCACCTGCAGTTCCATTGATTGTTCACTGCTTGCTCACCTTTGGCACCAAGAGCCGTCACTGAGATGAATAGTTAAAAGGCAGCTGGCATTTACATTTTAAATATTAGCATATAAATGGAACTAAAATGTGAAACTACCTATGAATTCCAAATCTCATTTGCTCAGCCCAGTACTTCCAAATGTATATTTTTATCCCATTTTTTTTTCTAAAGCAAATACCTGGTGCCAACCAGATCCTCATGTCTTGAAAAATGAACATGCTCCAATACTACCCTAAAAATAGATTACTTGATTGATGAGGTCCTAGTCAATTCTTTGTAAGTTTGACTAAATGATGTCAGAAGTTTAAAAGCCCCAGCTCCCTTCGTATAGTGCGATGGGGATATAAATTAGTGCAGCCACTGTGGAAATCAGCATGGAGATTTGTCAACAGACCCGAAAATAGAACTACCACTCGACTCAGCTATGCTACTGCTGGGCATAGAGCTGATAGAGGACAAGGTAGTATATGGTGGGTATTGCTATACAGTTGGCTATGTTAATTCATGAGAACCAACTTAGGAGATCAGCTTTAATGCCCTTCCATGGAATAAATGGACATAACAATGCTGTGTATATAGCCGAAGATACTTTGTTCAGGCACAAACAAGAGCAAAAGCATTTCATATACAGGAAAAATTGGAGACTATCATATGGAGTGAAATAAACTAGAGTGACAAGTATGTATTCCTTTCTGTCATGTGTGAAATCTGACGGAAAATAGATGAGATTGTGTGGAGAGATGGCACAGCAGTTAAGAGCACTGACTGCTCCTATAGAGGACCTGGGTTGAGTTCCCAGCACCCACATGGCCGCTCAGAGCTGTTGGTAAATCCAAGTCCAGGCGAGCCAATAACTTTACCCTCCACAGTTCTTGTGGGCCACATGTGTACACTGAGGCCTGCACATACACATGAGAAACCCAAATATTAAAAAAAAATTGATGCCATGTAATTGGGACTATTAGAAAAGAAGAAGATAATCAGGAAGAAAGAAGAGCTTTTCAATTGCTGTGGTGAAACATTATGACTAGGCAACTTACGTAAGGTAGAGTTTAACTGATGCTTACAGTTTCAGAAGATGAGAGTTTCTGACCTTTATGGTGGAGAACATGGGAGTAGGCCGGTATGGTAGTCAAGGCACTGGAGCTGTATCTGAGAGTTTCCATACAAGAAGGAAGATGAGCAAAGTGAATATGGCACGAGTCTTTTGGAACTTCAAAGCTCCAGTGAAATATTTCCTCCAACAGGGTCATAAATCCTAATACTTCTCAAAGAGTTACGTCGAAGGGGGTTGTATTCTCATTCAAACCACCGATTCCACTCCCTGACCCCTATAGGCTTGGGGCCATAGCATAACATAAAGTACATTCAATCCAACTTCAAATGTCCCATGGACACAATATCATTTAAAAGTTCAAAGTCGCTTCTGCAGCTCAAAGCACTTTTTTAGTTATAACCAACCTCTTGCACAATTATGAAGTGAATTACACACTTCTAACATACAAAGGTCTGGAATATACATTACTATTCTCAAAGGGAGGAATGGAGCTATAATGGATATATATTTCATCTAAGCAAGAATGAAACTCAGCAGGACAAACAGATTCCTATAGTTCTATGTCTGTTGGCAAAGGCCTCAGATGGCTCTGAATTCCACCTTTGCTGAATACATCACATTTCCCTCTCTTAGGCTAGATCCACTATTGTCTGCAGCTCCCCTGGGCTGAAATCCTTCTGCTATGACACCTGTAATATCTTGAGGTCTCAACCCAATCCATGCTTCACCTTTAGGACCTCATTCTGTAAGCTTCTGTTTAGGAACTCCCCTGCCCTATGCCTGGTTTTAGTGGCTGGTATTATTTGTAGAGGGAAATTCCATGATCCATTATTTCTGTATATTTCATAAAGTCAGAACCACATAGCCAGTGCTGCCAAATTTGACTGCCTGCTTGGGATTCAACCTGATCCTTTTCCTGCATCACATTTGCATAATATTTCCTTTGTTATATTAACTTTCCTTTTTCTGAATTAGAAGCTTTGCTGCCGAGAATCTTGTGCTGAGGGAACCACTTCTTTTGTTCCCTTCTAGTCTGGCCTCATTAAGTCTTTTCAGCAAAGCCTTGGCTCCAACATTACATTTCCTGGTACTTCTTTTCTTCTCAAAGTGTACATTTTGTATTTGTTGGTTTTGCTTCCTCCTTTTTACTGGAGATCTGTAGAAACCTGATTATTACTAACCACAAAATGGAGTCAATGTAGGCTTTCTTGAAATCTTCTCAGACAAGATTTGTTTCAAATTCTTCAATTAAGCCTCAGACAGTATTAGAACAAGGGCAACAATCAGACCCACTGTTTACCAAATATCACAAGAAAGATTTAGCCCAGTTGCTGATATCTTTCCCCCGTGAAATCTCTTGAGTTGTAGTTTTATATTGTTTTCTAAGCTCCTATTAGGTTGGCCCATTAATTTATGCTTACAGTGTGCTTTCTATGTGCAAAGTCCCCAAATATTCCACATTCCTCCAAAACTAAACATGATCAGGTCTGTCACACCAATAGTCTACTCCTAGTAGCAACTTCTATATTTTACTTTTCTATCGCTGTGATAAAATACTATGGCAAGGGTCACTTATAGTCAAAAGGGTTTATTAAGGACTTAATTTCAGATCATGAGAGTTTATTACAATGATGGTTGGGAACATGAGATGCATTACGTTGTAGAATTAGTACACATTAGTAATGAAATAGAATAGAATAAAATCAAAGTATCGGTGGGAAAAGAAATGAAACTGGGTTGATGAGACACAGTGAAGTGTCAACAGGTTTACAGTGTAACAGTGGGCAAAATTAGTAGTGTTTTGCACATATAGGAAATGGTGTATGATAAGGGGAAATATTGATGAGGATGGACTATAAACCATTATAATTGGGGCTGAGACTAAAGTTTAGATTAATGGGAATGTGAGAATGTACCGAGCGGTTTTACAGAGAAAATCCTTAGGGGATTGTGATTTAATAGCTGCTGTATGGAGGCTTTGGAACTGTGGTGGAGAGAAATGGAAAGGACCCTCTATGAGTGAGATTTGGAGAATCCCAAATCAGAATACACTCAAGTACTTGGAAACATGTAAATTTTGCTTAATAGACCAGCATTTGTTTGAGATTTTTTCATTTTGATGCAAGCAACTTTTCCATGAATCACTCAGGTGATTCTTAAGTACTTCGAATCATTAGAAAGTAACACTTCTCAGTTCTATTAGAGTCACTGAGGGAGCTTAGGAGACAAAATCCAGACACAGGAAGTGGGCAATGGTTCAGAGGGGAAAGTGTTTGCCGGAAGACCTAAGGGAGTTCAAACCCAGAGCCTACATTGAAAGCCTTCTGGAACCACACTGGTGAGAATGAGGTAGCGGGGCAGAGATTGACCTCCTTGGACAGTCAGTGTAGTGGATCATGGAGGGCCAAAGAGATGGCTCAGATGTGAGTGCTTGCTTCACATGCATGAGAACAGGGGTCCTGTATTTCAGAATCTATATAACAATCCCGATGCTGGCATGACCTCTGCATACCAATAACCCCAGAATGGAATGAGTCAGAGGCAAGGGAGTTGCTGGGGCTTGTTGGCTGCCAGCCTAGCTTACAATGACAAACCCACAGGGTTCCATGTTCAGTCAGAAAGACCAAGGCAAAAAAAAATGACAGAGAGATACAGATGGGCTCTTCTGTCTCCCGCATACACATGAGGAATCAGCCCCCCCCCACACCACAATAATTATACAGAGGTTGATAATATCTGAGATACCATCCATCTCTGGCCTCCATACACATGTACCCTCCTGATACACAATGTGTGTACAAAACAGGGTCATATATATATGATATGCAAACAAGTACCCACACCAAAAGCCTAAGTGAGAATCCCAGTCCATGACTTTCAAACTATTTGGACCAATTAAAGCAATAATTTACATATGACTTCTGAGTGTGGTGGTTTTGTTTCATAGTTTTCACGTGCCTGGTTGGCACACTCAGCTAAGTTTAAATGCACCCCCAGTCAAAAATGTGTTCAGTCATGATCCTTTGCCTGAGGTGATAAAATAGTTGCGCTGGGGTTAAATTTAGGTTGTCATGCATGCTAGACAAGTGCTCTCTCTAAGCTATACCACCAGCCCAGGGGTAAGTTACCGGAAAGGAAGACGAAAGCCCACTAGGGATCTTTAGAAGATAACGGTCTGAGCATGTCTTCTCTCCAGGAAATACTATTCGGTGTCTAGAAATGACTCTGCTCATAACTGTATTTTGTGTCACATTTGAAAACTGCCACAGCTTTCCTTTGCGTGTATCAGTGTGTGTTCTTAACGCCTTTAATTTTTCCCCCATACTCCTTTGATGGTGTCTAATGTCATTTACAGCACCGGAACTACAGTGTGACTTCGAAAGTGGAATTTGTAACTGGGAGCAAAGTTCGGAGGATGACTTCGACTGGACCAGATACCAGGGTCCTACTTCAACACTGAACACAGGCCCGATGAAGGAGCATACCCTGGGCACAGCCAATGGACACTACCTTTACATAGAAACCTCGGAGCCACAGGCTTTCCAAGACCAAGCGGTTTTACTTAGCCCCATCCTTAACGCCACTGAAGCAAATGGCTGCAGCTTCCGCCTGTTCTATCACATGTCTGGAAAGCACGTTTATCGGCTGGCTGTCTACCAGAGAATCTGGAGCAATTCCAGGGGACAGCTGCTGTGGCAGATATTTGGGGATCAAGGCAACAGATGGATAAGAAAACACCTCAGCATTACCAGCAGGCACCCCTTTCAGGTAGGATAATGGGTTTTACAATATATACTTAAAATGCTTCCTAATGTCTAAGCAGTGTGAAATATCACTGTCTTCTTGAATTAAAAGCTGGTGGCATTGGATCAAAGTTACTTTGAAACACATTCATCATTCACAGGAGGAGGCTCTTTGAATTGCTTTGCTCCATGACTACCTGAGTAATGTATGTTTAACATCTCCTCAGATGAGCGCTTGACACTCAAAACAGCCGCAGGTCCCTCCAATGCTAAGTGTTTGCTCTACTGAAATTAAAACACGAGAGAAAAGAAGAGTTTGGCATACGCTGTGAATTCCGCAGACTGCAAACTCATAAGTATATGGCTCTGAATACATCATTTGACATTTTAACATTTTATAGGTGAGCAGCTGAAATCCAGGCAGACTATATTTTTCATTTTTTCTCATTTCCATTTATTTTTAACTGGAGTGCATATATCGCATGCAGTTCTGAGCTTCATAAAGGCAGTTTGATGTATGTCAAGTACTTTGCCACATTCACCCCTCGTACCCTGTATTTTCTCCTTCTTCATAGTTAGTTTGTCTTAGGTATAGAAAAATCTGGAATCCACGTATAGGAGGAAGCATGCATTTTTTGACCTTTTCAGTCTAGCTTATTTTGCTTAATATAATTGATTCTAGTTACATCAATTATCCTGTGAATGACACAGTTCACTCTTTTTATGGCTGCATAAGTCTGTATACGTCACAGATTTTTGTTCATGCAGCTACTGATTGACAGCTAAGTTGATGCGATTATTTGGCTACTGTGAATTGTACCTCAGGAACTATGGACGTGCAGGTACCCCTGTGGTATGCTGACTTACAGATCTTTGCTTACCAGTCTTAGTTCATTTGTTTCCTGTGACATCTTGGCCCAGCAGTGGTATCACTATGATCAAGGGCCACAAAGAAAATGAATAGCAAAGGAGAGGATTTGGGGAGAGGGAACTCTTCTACACTGTTGGTTAGAATGTGATTTCCTGTGGCCAACATGGTAATCCACATGAAGCGTCCTAGAGAACTCCAATCTAAACTGTAGTAGATAGAGTACATGTTTTATTGAATTACACATAGGTAGCTTCTCTAGTGAAGAACCCAAGTTTTCCTCCCCATCTCCTCACTCCTGGTACACTATTTGGGGTTGGTTGGTCAGTTCTGTTTTTAATTTTATATTTGAACTGTCTGCACATATATTGTCTACAATATTGTAGAATATTGTATATGTTTTATATTTGCTTTTCTTATTGATTCCCTCATGTGATTAAATCAGAGACGCCCTTTTTTGTCAGTTCTATAGATATAAGGGAAAAAATTTCAGAGATGTTGTCATTTACCCTCTGTCAAAAAAAGCAGAGACAGGACTTAAACTGGATAGGGTTTATAAATGATCGGCATCTCTCTTTTAACCATTACTTCTTGAAGCTTGTTGCATGTAGGGCCTTAAGCATAGTTTTCTCCTGTTTTTTTTTTTTTTAAAGATTTCTGTACATAAAATATTGTAAGAAACATAGTTATCCATAGCTCAAAGTTCTGGGTTTTTTGTTGTGTTTTGTTTTGTTCTGTCTTTTGTTTGATTTGTTTTGTTTGCTTTTGTGTGCTAAATTTCTTTCAGTTATCAACATTGGAAGCAATAGCTCCATCTAATTGCCTAAATCATGTTACCCATTTTATAGACACAAGCCTTGTTCCTGTTCCAGGCCATCTTTTGAGAGCACCTAGCAATCACAGGTGCCATTGAATAAGCCAGTAAGGAGCGCATAGCGTATTGGCGATATTTTTTTGGAGACATATAAGTTTAAAGCATGATATCTAATCTGTCACAGATAATGTGATATCTTTGCAGCAATTCAGTCGATTATATTAAATAATTCATTCTTACTGTATGGTCAGGTCATTTGTAATTCAGAACATAATCTTATTCAGGTCATTAACTCTTCTTGTGAAGTTTACTCACTAATTGGTTTCCATATGAAAGCAAATTCATAGGGAGGCAGCTACACAAGCCAGGTGAACCTGGGACTTATCAAAACACCCTTCGCCATGAATCCAAACTTGAGGGCTGAGTTTTGAAATCCATCACACGTCACATAAGAAGTGTTCTCTGTGATCTTAACAAGCCTGCCTCCTAATAAAAGAACTTTTAAATACATGTCCTTTTATACTCTTAAATGAAACACACCCAGAAAATGGTAACTGAATATTTTGAATATTGTATGCGCATGTCAAGGTAGCTAATGTGGACTCCAATTTAGTCAAGAAGATATGTTTTTCCATTGTGTAGCAGGTACTCATAGTATCTGTTCTGAGAAACAACAACAACAATAACAACAACGACAACAGAAAGCTTCTGTTAGTTGTAAGAGCATAAGGGGAATTATTCATTCACTGCCCAGCAGATAAGAGCCTCTCCTGGAGTATTTGTTTAAAAGAAAAATTCACAGACATGGTAGGATCATTCGCTTAAAATCAAATGAGTAGGATAGGACTGGAATGTATGTGGAGGAGTTCTTCTTTGCCCGTCCATGTTAGTTGTGTAGCACAGCCAGTAACGACTCTACAAATTGTTACAGAAAATTAAGTGAAATTTCCAACTGAATTCTTGTATGAGACATTGTTCCATACTTGCTATTAAAAACCATACATATTGAACAGTTTAATCAATATCACAATCAAGACAATGAATATTTACCACATTTCAGAAATTGCCTCCGGCCCTTACATGAAAAATCCTTTAGACATCTCTCAGCATTTGACAACTACCATCTGTTTCCTGTGAATCTTACATGTTTACATAAAAACAATTTGAGAGCATGAAATGTTTTTTTTCACCTGGCTCATCGAGTACAATTGTTTTAAGATTTATTTATTTATCGGCATGTATCAATAACTCATTTGGATAAACCACAGTTTATGCATTAACTTGCTGCTTGCAATATGGATGGGCTGTTATAAATAACCCTGATTTGAACAGTTTTATACATGTGTTCATATAAACAATGACGCATTTTCACAGGTGAATGACCAAAAGGTGAGCGGCTGATTGTCTGCATTGGAGAGGCTTATACTGATCTTTTTAGGATACTTTTACTTGGTTTAAAGTACAAAATTTTTCATTCATATCAACAATGAATGGGCATTTCAAGTCTAAGCCAATGCCTACTACATTATTAGTCTTTTAAATTTATCTCTTTTGAAGCTGATGGAAGCGTCTAATTGCAGTTTTAACTGGCTGCGCTGTGGTATGATCTATCTTGAACACAGTTTCATGAGATTAGTTGTCCAGCGAATATGTGTTTGGGATATATTTCATAGCCTTTTGCAATATTTTGAAATTGGGTTGTTATTGCATTTTTATATATTACAGATGGGGAGTCCTTTAATAGAGATTTAATTTACAATGCAATTTCATCACTCTAGAACCTAGTACAGTCTCTGTAATTAAGATCTTCAGTAACTGTTTACTGAATGATTGATTGACAGGGGGATGAGCCCAGATTTAGTAGGTAGAAAGTCAGGGCCTTAGGACTCTGTACATTAGTTTGAGTTTTATCACCTCATACTCAAATAATTTATTGGAAATTTTAAATTTCCAAACTGATTTCTTAGATCAGCAACAATGGATGGCTTTTTATAAGAACATGATTTGGTAATTCTGATTTTTGTTATATTTTTCAATAACTTTGAAAGAGCTGGGGAAATGGCTTAGTATGGAAACGGCTCACTGTCTAAATGTGAAGGACTGAGTTCAGATTCACAGAAACTATCAAGAAGCCAGGCACAGCAGTAAACACCACCCCCAGTTCTCCTATGCTGAAATCAGAGCAGGGGCAGGCCAAAGACATATGGGCCAGCATATGGGCTAGGCACATGCAGTGGTGAACAAGAGTCCTTGTCCCAAACAAGATGGACATACAAAAACAAAAGCCATCCTCTGGCCTCTGAATATGCGCTGTGGCTTGGAAATGCCCACACATACACGGACATACACCTAACACAGGTGTGTATACACACACAGACATACACAGAGTAAATTTAAAAATTGTTTTTTGAAACTTGGGTATTATTATTTCATTCGTATTTTACATTCAATGGCTGTGAATTTTACATAAAGCATACCTGTTTTGATTTTGGCAGGTTAGTGTAATATTAGATTATATCAAGATTTACATTAAAATGATAGTTTTAGTTAACCTATAAACAGTTAGCAGTAGATACCTTCCTCTTTCCTTGAGATCAAATTACTGTTCTCATATCAATTACGTAAATATTCTTTGGAAAGTAGAGATCCTGGGGGCTGGTGAGGTGTTTCAGGTAGTCAGGGTTTTTTCTCTTAAGCCTCTCTACCCAAATTCTACCCTGGAACTGCAGAGTAAAATGAAAAAAATGATGTGACTACAGAAAGCAAGTTGTCCTCTTGCTAGCATAGGCTTTCAAGTCCAGATACTTACTGTAAATAAATAGATAGATCAACAGATAGACAGACAGACAGACAGACAGACAGATGGATAAGTTAAGAGAAAAGAAACATTGGGATGTTTATACTTCTTAATTTTCATTCTAAAAAGATTTAAACCTACCGTGTGGTAAGCACTCTAGGTTTCTCTGATTAACTGGCATTAATATTTCTTTATAAGTGTTTATTTCTCTAGTTTGTTTCATCCTTTGCTCTTGTACTATCTTATTTAATTTTATTATTATTATTTTTACAAATGTGTTTGCTTCCTAAGAAGAGACAGAAAAGGGTGAATTCAGATGGGAGGAGAGATGGGGATGATCCTAGCGGTGTTAGGCAAGGGGAAACTATAATCAGAATGTAGCATATGAAAAATATTTCTTTTCAATAAAAGAACGCTAGAAAGAATATTGATATGGTGAATTATACAAGTCAGAGTGATCTTCATCTGCATCATCAATCTGTATGTGACAAGGACCATGCTTTTCCAATGGAAGCTTTGTCATAGATTATAATATCTGTAAACAAGGAGGTGTCCCACACATTCAGTTTACTGAAGAAAATGAAGCTGCTATCTTTAAAGTCTTACAAGTATTGAGGAAGGAAGGCTAAGCATTAGGTCTCCTCCTCAATGATCTTAGCACAGTTACATATCATGTCCTCATTATCCATATGATTAAACAAATACAGATTATATAGGAAAATTAAAGTCTAAAGAGCTCTCCATTGCAAATGTAACATTGTTCCAAGCAATTTGATGTCATTACCCATTATACAACAACTCAAACCATACATCCAGTAATTAGTGTAGGAAACTATACTTTGTCTGATCCCATCACTATCCTGGTTGTCTGAAAAACTATGTTTATTCATGAGCTGTCCAAAAACGACTCATTTATTCCAAAGTTTGACTTTAGAAGTGAATGACGTGTATAAAGCTGTACATATTTCCATACTGCTTTCTTTGCAGAGTACTCTCAGATTTTCTGAATCATAATAAACTATGATATATAAAACCACAAGAGAATACTGGTATTTATATAGTGTAACTTAATATCTCAGTACATTGTAGAATGTATTTGGTTGTTGTAGAACTTCATATTCAATTTTAGAATAATATGATATACTAACATTTTTCTATAATAATTATTAAATCCCATACAGGACTGCAAAAGGAATGGTTTATTGGAGGAACTGTAGGTTTTGACAGTACCTATCCCAGAAGCAGTTTTTATTTTTTACCTGATGCAGGCTAGGCGTGATGCAGTTATTCCTTACAAACATGTCATTCCTTATGCTAATGTTATTATATTTTTTGTTTCTTCTAGAACATTGCCACCAAACCAACATAATAATCTATAGCCAGAGAATTTGCTAATCAAGCACTGTCCTTCTCAATGGGGCTTAGTGGATACGCTTAAGAGCTAACCATGTGGCAATGATTTGCTGTTTCCCTTCAGGGGACTCTTACTGCTCTAAATTCTTTGTAACCAATGTGCTCTCTGAGTCTTTTTGTATTAAACAAAAGTTATTCAGAAATTTTCAGGACTCAACAGTTTCCAGCATGATTTTGTGGTGCAACATCCTACTTTCTCCTGGTACTGAACCATCTGCACATTTCCATGAAAAATCAATTCAGTAAAGTGGCATCTCTTGGGAAGGGCCTGAGGGATTCATATATCAATACAAAAGACATTTGAGACAGACTCAGTTGCAGAGGCTGTTGAATTAAATGAGAGAAAAGGGATACTTTATCACAGCTATTTTGAAAGGTATCCTAAAGTTTAACTTCTAAGGATGTTTTAACTTAGATACTCAGCATACTACTGACACTGTGAATGGGAAATTTCTAGCCATAAATCCTCTACTGCTCACTCTATCCCTTAGATGACACCAAGCAGTTCACATCGAGATTCACATTGAAGTCCGTGTACATAATGAAAAATAACTTTTTCCTGCATTTACTATATGATATTTCCGGCTCACCAAAAATGTTGCATCATAATCATAAAACATTATATTTTTAAATTTATTTAAATTTAAAATTAATCTGAGTTCGGCATTTAAAAGTACCCTTTGTTCTTGTAGATAATCAAAGTTTGATTGGTAGTATCCATGCCAAGTGTCTCACAATGACTTGTAATTCCAGTTCTAGGGCATAATGCTCTTTTCTAGCTTCTACACCCCACACCCCACACTCCACAGATAGGGAAGAAAGAAAGAAGGAAGGAAAGTAATAAGGAAGGAAAGGAGGGAGGAAGGAAGGAGGAAGGAAGGAAGGAAGGAATGAATGAAGGAATGAAGGAAGGAAGGAAGGAAGGAAGGAAGGAAGGAAGGAAGGATGTCTAAAAATCATTTTCACAGAAGACTTGGCCCATGTTTGTTCTAGTACCACCAGGTTTGGGATCTTTGCTTTGTGTAGTTTTTCATCCTGCCTGTAGGCAGAATGTGCCTTCTTATGTTAAACTATGATCTCTCTCCCCTTTGTCTTCCCCTGTAGGAGTAAGTCCTTGGTTGGATTCTGTGTGCATGACTTTTACTGAGAAGTGTTGCAAAATCCCCGTTTATCCCAATTTATTGATTGTTTGACAATAGAAAATCTTTACTGGCAGGTCATTTTATTCCTAACTTCTCCTTTCAACGAAGAATGTAATTATGCACAAACTATACCCAGGACAGGGACATGGGCCTTTGAAGAAGAGGTGCCCCAACCTTTTGGCATTGTCATGTAATGCTTCTATCTACCAAGTTTAAGCTGGAGAACCACAGCTACAAAAGAGGGGCAGAAGTCTCATAATGTGTTAAGTAAGCTCATGATTTTGCGATAGCCTCATCCTTGGCTGCAGATAATTTTCTGAATAGGTTAGAAAGACTTTTATTGCTATCTGGAAATCTACTTCATTATTAATAACAGAGAAATATTTTCAGATAGATTTTACAGTGAAACATAAATAATATTTAAATTAATTAATAATATTTTGATATTTCATGCATGACACATGCCTATAAAATGGTATGCCATTTTTAGTACTTCTAAGTAAAAAATGCTTAAGTTATGTTTTAAGTAAGGCAGAGTCATATTTAACAAAGGTTATGTTCATCCCACTTTCCCTGAAATTATGTACGTAAGTACTGACTGTCACTTTGCATAACATTGTTGCTAGAATGTTCATAGAGAGGTTTTAGATGGAATTCTCTGACAGGCACCCTCAGTTAACCACGCTCAAAGATGTGTGGCTCTGTGCTGATCCCTCAGTCTTGGGCTAACACCTTCAATTTCTCATAGGTTCTCCAGATTCAACCTGTTTTCACAGCCTTCTGTAATATCTCTATAAACACACACTCGCACATGCACACTCACAAACACCTAGGCAACATTTCAAGCTTTCAAAGAACAGTACAGGGAAGGAGAGGAGTCAGTCAGGGATGAACAGTTAACCAGATGGGCTGAGAACACCATCCCGTAGGAGACAAGGACAGGAACATCGTAAGTTTGAGGGTGCCCTGGGATAAAGCAAGTAGTTCTAACAAAAGTACAGATAGCAAGGGCCAGTAATTGTTCAGAAAACTAGTCCAGTGTCTTCAATCCATTCTTTTAATCCCCTTGAACCTCTTAGCATTTCCTTGAAACTAAATGGAACCTATTTACTAAATGTTGTTAAAAGTTATCTTCATTGGAGTTATACAGCAAATTTTGAAATTAATATATATCCATGAAAGTACCCAAATATTTATATAACAAGGGACAGAGGAGAGAAATATTGTAGCTATCAGAAATAACTTTTTGATAATTTGCCAGTTGGTATGCAAAAACAAAGAAACAAACAAAACCCCTATAAGATAAATAATAATACTAAGTATGAACATGAATAGGTCCATTTTATGATGTTTTTAAAATCTTGTCAGTTTAGGAGTCACTTTCAACTTGATGAAATTGTATTGTAATTTCCTTGTTCCCTTTCCTCCCCTTCTTTGTTCACCCTTCCCTCACACTCTCCTCCCTTCCATCCCCTCTTCCTTCCTTCCTCCTTTCTTCCCATCTCTCTTCTCTTTTCTTCTCCCATGTCCTCCAGTGTTTCGGTCCTTTCTCCTGAGGAATCTTGCCAAATCTCTTTGCCCTTATCTCTCACTACAGTTAGGAGAATGAAGTGAGCTATGTCTCTTGCGTCTGAGGTAGTGAGGTACGACTTGGTGGATTCTGGGAATGGGAGGCTGCAATGCTGGCTGTCAGTTGTGTTGAAACCTCTCCTGTGGGATTTAGTTGTTCTCTGGAGATTTGTATACACATGCTGGGTCTGTAAGGCCCTGTCCCACTTGTCACTTCTCCACAAGTACTATTTAAACATGCTGTAGAAAGGTGGTCAAGTGTGTTAAGTCATCAGGACTGGATTATCTCATTGAAAATTCTACACGCAATCCCATATCTGATACAAGTAATCCTAATCAGACTGACTCGCTCTCTGGATGCACAAGCAAGGCCGTGGCTCTCGGGTGCACTGCCCTGTCACTGTGAATAATGTGGTGAAATATATTCTGAATTCTTTGTCTCTATGGAGCCACAGTATTTTCATCAGATAAAGTGTGTCAGATTTGCCTTTTCTCTGCGTTTTTAGAGCACTGTAATGCATTGAACCAAATCCTCTTGCTGATTCTGGTTACACTTGAATTTGGCTTTTACCTTCAACGGAAATCAATGTGTCACATAGTGTTCACTAAGGACAGGGTCCTGGGTTTCTTTGAAATTCTTTGTCAAATTATTGCTTTATCTTGATTTGTGTCCTCAGCCCTTTTCTCATCCGACAGTGACTATTGTGTTGCTGTCCGTCAGAGCACTGAGATCTATACCAATCTACACTCTGAGGCCGGAGCTGTTCATGGCACATACGGGTTCACTATAGATCAGGGACAGGATGCGTTCTTTTTCTCTCATAGTGTCAGATTGGAGATTTGGGTTTCAATAAAAAGAGTGGTGAGCTGAGAAGAACTACTGGCAAGAACTGACTTCTGGGAAAATGGAGATTTGTCTCTCTCAGGAATGAACCTATTATTAGTTGTCTCATACTGCTCTGAAAGGATATATTTACAAACAACAAAAACAGACTCAGCAACTCATGAGGGCATGCATGCATGCCTGCATGCATGTGTGTGTGTGTTGTGTGTGTGTGTGTTGTCTATGTATGCATATGTGTATATTAATAATAATCGAGTAGAGGCTGTCAGGAGAGAGTAGAGAGTTCATAGGAGAGATTCAAAGGAGGGTAGCTGGGTGGGGCTAGAGTGAGTAAAGGAAGGGGAACATAATTCTATTTCTATTAAAACAGATTTTAGTAAAATATTCCTTTACTTATACAGAATAAAAAATTACAGAATACTGTTTTCTAATGCCTTCTTTAGAATGTCTATGTCTATGGTAAACAATTTAATTATTTGGTACTGACCATATTGTTTCTCCTCTTACAAGTTGCATGTGGAATGACTTTAGGGACTGATGTCTAAAACGTTTCAAGGCAAACATTGTCAAATTTTGGAAAGCTGAAATTGGATTATGAATGTTACAAGATGAATTTCTTGGAATGGAATTCAATACTTTTAAAGAATATTTTTCCTTTCCTAAAATCACATTCCATCTTTCTTTACTATGTCATTTGTTTTTGAAATGTGCTCTTTTATTATTCTCATCTTGAAGTCTTTAGTTTGAACATGGAATTATTGGGCCTGTATTGTAGTTGTTTCAGAGATACATTATATATGATATGATGCAAAACCTTCTGTCAACACGAGGTGGAGATAAATAATATGAGCGAATCTAATGCTGTAGTTAAGGTGAGAGATGACTATGTAGCCCTGAATCATTCTCCAGGAATACTGAGAACAGAGAAGGAAGATAGAGGGATATTTAAGATTTTTTTGAAGGGACCAACCTGCATAACTCTTAACTACTTAGCCATTGGATTATCCTGTGGCACACCTACAGCTGATAATTACTCGGAATATTTGATAGGATGATTTTTGTCACAGTATCTGAGTTGGTTTCTGTCTAAGACAAGTTTATATAGATATTAATCTGGCTTAAATAGCCCCATTCAAACCTCATGAAAAAACTTAATCACAGTCATGATATTAAAAGGTTGGAACAATGGGAGATGACTAAGTTAAGGTCTCCATTAAAGGGATTGATATTCTAATCAAAGGAGTGGGTTAGTTATCCTGGGAATGGATAGACTTTTAAAATGTGTCTATTTTTTATTCCTTTCACACATATGATGAGGTATGATATTTGTGCTCAGGCTGCTGTGCAGGCTCTACACAAGTAACATGCATTATCATGATCTGATGCCCCATCGTGGTGACACAGAAAGAAGGCAAGCTCATTTCTTTTTCAGTTGAGAACTATAGGCAACTAACACTTGCTGTGAGGAAAACTAATTGGCTTTTGTAAAGTGGTCAACATTCAAACCATATTCAAATAACTAGACCTGGGATTTCACAGCTTCCAGAAGTGTTGCATACGTCTCTGATCTATAGAATGCATGGTGATTTTTTTGTTTGGTCAGCAGAAAACAGACTGAGATCCACACCAACAGTGATAATTTCTAGGATATTTGAGATGTTTACTAAGTAAGGTTTAGGGACTGTCTCAAAACAAAACAAATACACCAAAATATGCACAAACATAAAATATTTTGTTGTTTATTACAACATTAAATTGAACACTTCCATTTTGTGAAAGGAGTTCCAGTCTTCCTTGAAGTGAAACTTAAAAGTTCTTTGGAGAGTCAGTTATTTTGGGTGGTATTTTGCTGGGGCAAACATGTGAAGGAACGTTTCTTTAAAGTGGACAGAGGTGAAAAGCTAAGACAGACTGGAGAAGGAACATTTTGCTGAAGCAGACACAAGAGATAGGACATTCTGCTAAAAGCAAGCATGTGAAAGGACACATGATGGAAAGTTCTTTGCTAATGACATACATGGATTAGCATTTGTTTTAACAGTAGAATTGTGCTTCGTGGAGGGCTGATGGAAAGATTAGTGGATGGATTGTCTACTGTTATCACCAAGCTAGACACAGGCTACAGTCATTTTGGGAGAAAGAACCTCAACTGAGAAAATGTCCCAACCAGACTTGCTTGTGGGCAAGTGAGTAGGTGCATTTTCTTGATTGATGCATTGATCTACTGTTGCCCAGAACTGTAAGATGAATTAAACCCATTTCTCTCTAAATTACTTTTGATCTTGGTAGTTTTATCATAGCAATAGAAACTGTAACTAACAATTAGAATGTTCCCGATGGATTCTAGTTCGCATTCTCTTAAGATGTTCCTGTGGTTCTAAGTGCTGCAGTCCCTAATTAAAAGAGTTTTTATCTCTGACAGTCACAACACAGCAGTGTGTATACAGGCAGTCATTTTGTTGTTGTTTAAAAAACACAAAAAAGTTTAGGCACAGTTGCCTAGGGAATGAGTGCATGTATATTCGACAAATTTTAAGTGTTTGTAGTGAGGCTGGTAACAGTCCCTTGATAGTGTTGTTGAAACATGTTTTGTTTTTAAACAAAATAAAGCATGTGTGCAGTAAATAAATGAAAAGGAATGTAGTTTTCTATTGTCATGTATGATTGCCATATTGGCATGTATTTCTAACTTCTTCCAGCTGTATCACAAGATATCAAAGAGTATAAAATAAAGGGAAGAGAAAGTGTTCTAGTAAAGATATAATTTTGTGGAAGGTCAACAATTATATCATTGTGTACATTTTTCTTTAATGTCTTGAGAAGTTAGTACCAAAATATGTATAATGGATAGATAAAATTATCTTAAAATTTGCTTACACAACACACATTTAATAACATTATTTTCTTTATTAATTCTTTATTCTTTATTATTTCTTTATTTATTCATTATTTCATTTCAATAATGTCATTTTGGCCTTAGCTATTGCAGCTGTCTCCATGCTTGCCCGGTTTCCCTGTGTGACCTTTCCTATGGTTCTTCCAGATGACCTCTCCTTAAATTATGGCTGTATGCTCACTCAATTTTATTGTGTCTCTAGCCTGGTTTGCAAATGATGCTGGTAAATTTAATCAGTGATTTGGCAGTTGTCTGCCACATGAGGTTTTATTCTCCCTCATCAAAGATCATCGCCATTCTATGGTTTTTATATGACAGAAAAATCTAGTCAAACAATAAGATGTGTTTCCCTGTGGTCACCAATGTGTTCTATCACTACATCTTATCCAAACTTCCCCTATCCAACCTTTATGTTTGTTTTTATTGGTTTCCTGATACATCCTTACACTGCTAGTAAGAGACCAAATTTTGCGGGTTCAGATTCCACCTTGGAGAAACTGACCTAAGTTTGAACTAAAGTAAACTAACAGTCCAGTACCTAGTACCAGTTTCTAGGTTACCCCCTGACAAGACCTGTGTTTCCAGGTTACCCCATCCCCCAAATCCAATGTCTAGCACCAGTTTCCAGGGTACTCCCAACAAGACCTGCATCTAGCACCAGTCTCTAGGTTATTTCTGCAACAAATCTGCACCTCCAGGTTACAATCCCACCCCTGCCTAACAACCACCAATCAGGAGGAAAGCAGAAGTTAAGTTAATGGTTTGGCTCCCAGCACCAATCAATTATGTTAAAGACCACAGTAGCCTCTCTCTCAATTAGATGCTTGCCAAGCTGGTAACACTCACCCTTTACCCTTTGCTTCTCATGTCCCATAAAACTTGGTCCCAGTGAGTGTTCAGGGCTTTTCTTCACCATACTGTTCTGTGGTCGGTGGTGAGTTAAGCCCAAGCTCCAGCTTGTGAATAAAGACCCTTGTGTGATTGCATCAGATCAGCTCCTGATTGGTCTTTCAGGGTTCATGAACATTTCCTGATATTATACTAGAACCCTCTGAGGGAAATCTTGTCTATTTTCCATCTGAAAAGATTCTAACCTGTTGATGAATGCTGGAGCCCTTTAAGGGCAGTCAATATTTAAAGAATGCAGGGTTTAAAAATGGGGATTCTTCTTCACATTAGGGCAGCTCTTAAGGACCATCTTAGAGTTGGGACTAGAGACATTTATTTTTAGTTCAACTACTTTTTAGCTTACATTGTTTTTGTCCCTAGTTGGATTGTTGTTGTTTTCTCTTTTGGATATGTCTTCTGGTCCTTATTTTTTCACAGCAACTGTTTGACTATGTTTATATTGTGTATGCATGTTCACGTCTGTGCACCACTGTTTAAGGGTAGTGTGTGTGCATGCGTGCATGTGAGCATGCGTGCGTGCATGTGTGTATTTGTGTACGCACGTGAGCATGTATGAATTCATGTGCATGTGTATAAGACACAGGTTGATGTCAGATGTCTTTCTTATCACTTTGCATCTTATATATTGAGGTAGCCTCTCATTTGAACCCACAGTTAGACAATTAGCATTGTCTAACTTGCTAGCTTGCTCTGGTGAATCGTTGTTTTTGTCTCCCAAGTTCTAGAAGGAAGGACACCCTGTCTGGCCAGCTCTTAAGGGAGAGTTGGATATGCAAACTCTAGTTCCCATATTTGCATGGCCATTGCCTTGCTTTTGAACCATAACCCACTGCCCTGCCCCTTCTTCCTCCTGGGTACTAAACTACTTTGTAAGACTAGGCACATCATCTTCCACAGAGGCCAGACAAGGCAGACGACTTAGGGGAACAGGATCCATAGCAGGGCAACAGAGTCAGGGTAAGTGGCCCTCCTCCAGTTGTTGGGGGACCCAAAATGAAGACAAAGCTTCGCTTCTACTATATATGTAGTGGGGGTGTGACTAGGTCTAGCCTATGTGTGCTCTTTGGTTGGTTGCTCAGTTTCTGTGAGCCTCCATGGGTCTAGGTTAGTGCATTTTCTTAACTAGTGATTGATGGGGAAGGCTTAACTCATTATGGGTGGGGCCAGGCCTTTGCTGAAGTCTAGACAGTGGAGCCCAGTTAGGGAAACAGGACCTACAGGCAGGCAACAGAGTCAGGGTAAGACTTGCGGGATGCACATGAAGACCAAGCTTCATATCTGTTATATGTCTGCAAGGTGCCTAGGTCCAGGCCTTATATGCACTTTGGTTGGTGGTTCAGTTTCTGGTAACCTCCAAAGGTCCATGTTAGGTGACTTTATTGGTCTTTCTGTGGAGTTCCTATCCCCTCAGGGTTCCTCAGTCCTTCCCTTGACTCTGACAAAATGCTCTGTCTAATGCTTGGCTGTGGATCTCTGCATCTGTTTTGGTCGGCTGCTGGGTAGAGCCATTATGTAACATCTCAACACTTCGGAGAAGGCCTATGAGGAACATGGGACACAGTAAACACTGTTTTTACAACTGCCTCCAATGTAAAGTCAAATTACTAAATTGAAACCAATGAATCACAGAACTTCATGGAGAATTTTCCTATGACACTTGTTTGAATTCTTAATTACTAACCTATATTGCCTGCCTTAGAAATAAAATCTTCTTTGTCAGAAACTATGGCAAAGTTACATGCATGTATGTGTCTCTTTATTCATGGCAAAGTAGCTTTGTCATCCAGACACGAGTCAATTCAAATGTTGTTATACATGTAAGTGTTTTACCTGAAGTATCAGTCGACTGTTAGCAGATAGATTATGGTTGTTGTTAAAAGTAGGGAATTTTGGCTGGAGAGGTGGCTCAGCAAAGAGCCAGACTGCTCTTCCTGTGGATGTAGTGTCAGTGTCCAGTACCCACATGGCAGCTCATAACTGTCTACCTCCAATTCTAGGCAATCTGACACCGGTACAGAGAATGCACAAAAAAATAAAAACAAGTAAATCAAAAAAAGAAAGAAAAATGAAAGATATAGAATAATTTCAGAGAGCTTTTGCTGTATTTGGTAGAATCAAAACCCATAAGTCAGCATTCAGATAAATTTCAGTGAAATAGGACAGACACGCCCAGGTCTATGAAATTTGGTTCCTAATCTTAGTTTCCTAAAAATAGAAAAATGCTTCCTGTAGCCACTTTTTAACCCTCCTAAAACTTTTATCTAGTGCTTTCTTTTCTTGAACACTTTGCCATTTCTGTTTAAAATGATTTGATTCTGTATTAGTATGATGAATAGCATAATGTAGTTATGGTCATGAGAATAAGGAGAAATCTGAATTCGGGTTGCTTCAGTTTGAAGTATCAAATAATAATGAGACCATTATTATTCACTGATTCATGGTTATTCTCTGATTCATTGCATTTATATAGAATATATTTTCAACTTTTTTTTTTTTTTTTTTTTAGATGGAGGCAGGGATCTGCGTTCTAACATTTTCTGTGAAATTGTTATTTATATTCAATGGTGTTGAGATATGTTTTATATGTATTTTATTGTACGTAAATACAATAGAGGGAGGGGTAGGGAGAAGAAAGTGAATTAGGTCTGGGATGGAGATAAAGGAGGTCATATGGGAAGTATCTAGAATGTAGAAGTAGTCAGGAACTAACAAAATTTTTAATAAAATTAAGTACTACTTTGTCCTCAAAAAGTTTCCTATGCATGATTTCTACCTCTTCTGATGCTAACTCTTTACAAACAACCAACATAGATGCCACAAGATAGTTATTTTCTTTCACAGTGGAAGCAGAATTTTCCCACTGTTGCTGCTGCCCTTGGAAAATTTGTCTTCCAGGTGATTTGGTGTAGTTATTCCTCTGCTCCTGGCTTCACAGAGCTATCGGTTAGCAATGTGACTGGAACTTGTAAGCACTTCTAAGCATTAAGATTTGTCCAGATTTGTTTAAAGGTCCGTACAAATAGATAAAATAATCTCCAGTTTTTTCCCTCTTAAGTTGTTGACAGAACATTCTGATGATTAAGTGAAGGTTTAAAGGAAAACATGTAAGGAAGGTGTTTTTAACCATCTAGTTTTAGGATTATATAACACAAACAAAATTTGGTCTACTACAGCACACTGGGAGATGGGGTTAGTTTCCTGGGATGGTTAAAACCATAACTTTAAAAATGAATCAGTACCTCAGAAGATGGAAAGATCTCCCATGCTCATGGATTGGCAGGATTAATATAGTAAAAATGACCATTTTACCAAAAGTGATCTACAGATTCAATGCAAACCCCATCAAAATACCAACCAATTCTTCAAAGAGTTAGACAGAACAATTTGCAAATTCATCTGGAATAACAAAAAACCCAGGATAGCTAAAACTATCCTCAACAATAAAAGGACTTCAGGGGGAATCACTATCCCTGAACTCAAGCAGTATTACAGAGTAATAGTGATAAAAACTGCAAGGTATTGGTACAGAGACAGACAGATAGACCAATGGAACAGAATTGAAGACCCAGAAATGAACCCACACACCTATGGTCACTTGATTTTTGACAAAGGAGCCAAAACCATCAAATGGAAAAAAGATAACATTTTCAGCAAATGGTGCTGGTTCAACTGGAGGTCAACATGTAGAAGAATGCAGATCGATCCATGCTTATCACCCTGTACAAAGCTTAAGTCCAAGTGGATCAAGGACCTCCACATCAAACCAGATACACTCAAACTAATAGAAGAAAAAAACTAGGCAGCATCTGAACACATGGGCACTGGGAAAAATTTCCTGAACAAAACACCAATGGCTTATGCTCTAAGATCAAGAATCGACAAATGGGATCTAATAAAACTGCAAAGCTTCTGTAAGGCAAAGGACACTGTGGTTAGGACAAAACGGCAACCAACAGATTGGGGAAAGATCTTTACCAATCCTACAACAGATAGAGGGCTTATATCCAAAATACACAAAGAACTCAAGAAGTTAGACCGCAGGGAGACAAATAACCCTATTAAAAAATGAGGTTCAGAGCTAAACAAAGAATTCACAGCTGAGGAATGCCGAATGGCTGAGAAACACCTAAAGAAATGTTCAACATCTTAGTCATAAGGGAAATGCAAATCAAAACAACCCTGAGATTTCACCTGACACCAGTGAGAATGGCTAAAATCAAAAACTCAGGTGATAGCAAATGCTGCCGAGGATGTGGAGAAAGAGGAACACTCCTCCATTATTGGTGGGATTGCAGACTGGTACAACCATTCTGGAAATCAGTCTGGAGGTTCCTCAGAAAATTGGACATTGAACTGCCTGAGGATCCAGCTATACCTCTCTTGGGCATATACCCAAAAGATGCTCCAACATATAAAAAAGACACATACTCCACTATGTTCATAGCAGCCTTATTTATAATAGCCAGAAGCTGGAAAGAACCAGATGCCCTTCAACAGAGGAATGGATACAGAAAATGTGGTACATCTACACAATGGAATACTACTCAGCTATCAAAAACAATGACTTTATGAAATTCATAGGCAAATGGAGGGAACTGGAAAATATCATCCTGAGTGAGGTAACCCAATCACAGAAAAACACGCATGGTATGCACTCATTGATAAGTGGCTATTAGCCCAAATGCTTGAATTACCCTAGATGCCTAGAACTCACGAAACTCAAGACGGACGATCAAAATGTGAATGCTTCACTCTTTCTTTAAAAGGGGGAATAAGAATACCCTTGGCAGGGAATAGAGAGGCAAAGATTAAAACAGAGACAGAAGGAACACCCATTCAGAGCCTGCCCCACATGTGGCCCATACATATACAGCCACCAAACTAGATAAGATGGATGAAGCAAAGAAGTGCAGGCCGACAGGAACTGGATGTAGATCTCCTGAGAGACACAGCCAGAATACAGCAAACACAGAGGCGAAGGCCAGCAGCAAACCACTGAACTGAGAATAGGACCCCCGTTGAAGGAATCAGAGAAAGAACTGGAAAGCTTGAAGGGGCTCGAGACCCCATATGAACAACAACGCCAAGCAACCAGAGCTTCCAGGGACTAAGCCACTACCTAAAGACTATACATGGACTGACCCTGGACTCTGAGCTCATAGGTAGCATTGAATATCCTAGTAAGATCACCAGTGTAAGGGGAAGCCCTCGGTTCTGCTAAGACTGAACCCCCAGTGAACGTGATTGTTGGGGGGAGAGCGGCAATGGGGGGAGGAGGGGGAGGGGGAGAGGTTAGGGGGATGTTGGCTCGTAAACCGGGAAAGGGAATAACACTCGAAATGTAAATAAGAAATACTCAAGTTAATAAAAAAAATAAAAAAATAAATATAACATAACACATGCTAAATAAAATATCCCCCCAAAAAAATGAATCGGTAGACTAGATTGAAAAATGGCCATAGCATGTGGATGAAGGAGAAGCTGAAGAATCTGAAAGTGAGGCTTTAACAGTTAAGGCCCATGTATATTTTAGGCTCCTTGTGAATTAATACAAATGAGTGCTTTACCCTCCAAATTACCCAAACAAACCTATCACTCAGCTGTATGACCTGTCCTTTTCCTCTGTAAAACTGCCTAGGGAACTGCTACTTACAGCAGCAAGCATGGCCTTATGCTGTGCTTAGTGGTATTACAGTCAACTCATTGCACTGTGCTGTTGCTAGACATGCATTATTGCCTTTGCCTTCCATTGGCTTCTTCCTTAAATTGCTTATATCTTTTCCTGTATATAATTTTATGTAAAATTTACTTAAGGATTTGGTTGGACGTTAAGTTGTGGTTTTATTGTAATTCACATACAATAGAGTTCCAGGCACTTAAAAAAAAGAAGAAGAAATAGCTATGGGTGCTTGAGTACGCTAGAGAGGAAGTACACATAGTAACATGTTTCTCCCAAACCAAGCTACAAATACTTGGTGACAGGGTAGCTTATGCATTTAGCTGTTACTGTGTTCCTCTGCTAACTGCGATGTAGAGCAGTCATGTTGTGTTTAATTTCCTTATTATATCTCAGTCTTGGGTTTCAGTTAAAACTAAGTACAGGTATCATACTTGCCACTTCTGGGCATGCAGATTAAACCAAATACAGAACATATTTTGGGTAGCAGGGAGGGGTAATCGTTATTGAACAGAGTAATCTTTCTTGTATTTGTCCTCAAAACAATGCCACCTTCAAGTTATGTACATTTTCCCATTGTATAGCATATTGCGAATAATCTAGAGATGATTTTAAGTATGTAGAAGTACATATACCTGTAAAATAATGCCACTTTATATTAGAGACCTGTTCCACTGTATAATTTTGGTGTCTGAAGAAAAGAATAGGGTATTAGAACCAATTTATCATATACACCAAAGGACATTTGTGTAGCTCTTCCTGACAATTGACAGTGTTTTGTCTCCTCCAGAGGGACAGTGTTCTGAGAATATCAGGGAAGAAGTTCTGAGCATGGTACCTAAGTTCACTTATGGTAATGCATGATTTCTGTCAATGAATTTGCATATTATAATAGTATGCCTTTTAAATTCTAGGGGTGTGATGGAGCTTTAAATAAATGGTATATTAAGGTTTCCAGATTGTCTAATTTTGTTTCAACTTGAGATTCCATACTGGAGTTTTAGGCTTCTTAAAAAGTCCTTGGTCCTACCAAGGCTGGGCCCCCAGTATAAGGAAATGTCATGGCAGGGAGGCAGGAATGGGTGGGTGGTAAAATGTAAATAAAAATATTCAAAGAAGAAGAAGAAGAAGAGGAAGAGGCGGAGGAGGGGGAGGGAGAGGAGGGGGAGGGGGAGGAAGAGGAAGAAGAAGAGGAAGAATTATTATTATTATTATTATTATTATTATTATTATTGAGAGTTCAGAGTGAGATGAAGCATTATGTCCATCTATAGCACAGGTATACTGAAACTAGAAGAAACAGAATAGCTAAAATCCTAGGGAATTATGAAATTATGTAAACTTACCATATGGATGCTTGTAACAGATTACTACATGCCAAAGATCTAGAACAATGGCAACTAAAATTTTCTTTGTAGCAATAAAGTTAATCACACATTAGTGCATAATATATTTTCTCCATACATCAGAGATGAATGATTACAATAGAAGTTTAAAAGGCATTTGTTTTCTCTCTCATGTTAGCTGTCTTTCAGGCAGCACCAATTACATCTTAGGTCTTCTGTGAGAACATACACAAATGTATGCACCATTATCTTAGCAGCCTGGTAGAGGATTTTATACATGCCATACTGCCTGGTTTTGTGTGTCATTGTGATACAAGCTGTAGTTATCACAGAAAAAGGAGCCTCCCTTGAGGAAATGCCTCCGTGAGATCCAGCTGTAAGGTAGTTTCTCAATTAGTGATCAAGGGTGGGATGGTCCACTGTGGGTTGTGCCATCCCTGGGCTGTTAGTCCTGGGTTCTACATGAAAGCAAGCTGAGCAAGCCAGGGGAAGCAGTCTAGTAAGCAGCACCCCTCCTTGGGCTCTGCATCAGCGCCAGCCTCCAAGTTCTTGCCCTATGTCAGTTCCTGTTCTGATTTTCTTTGGTAATAAACAGCAATGTGGAAATGTAAGCTGAATAAACCATTTCCTTCCCAACTTGCTTCTTGGTTATGATGTTTGTGCAGGAATAGAAACCCTGACTAAGAGACTCTCTATTTGCCTTGTACTTTTAACCAAAAGATTTGTTTTTAATTCACAGTGAAGAATTTTCCCAATTCATAGAGTCTTAATAACTACACAATTGTCAATCTTTATGTGTTTCATATTTGAAATTCTAAGGGGGTGCCTTAATACTTGATTTTTTTTAAAAAGAAAGACCGTGGTAATTCTGGTGGTAAAATGTTAGGGATCTATTAGATAAAACAGTCTCTAAATTATGTGTCACAGTTAGTATGTGAATCCTCATTTCATATTCCATGGGAAGGAATGGAAATGTGACAGTTCATTCAACCATATCTCTTAAATAGCATTAGGAAGCCTATTTTCTGCCTTTAAGTAGCATTTTAAAAGATATCGACTTAAACGTACTGAATGAGAAATAGCTAAATTACAACAAACCCTAATGCATTACAATCTTAATCAAAACTTTTTCCTAATAGGTTTTTATTTGGGTCTAGTTCTGCGTGAAAGAGAATACTCTCTGGCTTCATCCTTTCTGCTGGGTAGACACATGTGCACATTAGCTCATGGTTACTAGTGCCTAAAACATTTCACACTCCCTTTACCATATCTTATAATAAATTATATTCTGCTCCAAATTTGCTCAAATGATTTCCTTTTGCAATAGCTATAGTCTAATAAATATTTGAATACACTTTACAATTGCTTCTCATTTACGATATGTAAGCTTACATTTTTGTTTTATAGTCAGTTTCTAGAGAAATTTCTGTTTCCTGGCACACCAACAAAAGTACATCTGGGAGGCAGTCACAGCAAACATGGAATGAGACTCTATCACTTTGCACTGGGGAATGCATGGGTGTGAGGGGGGAGATCCAAGTGTGATTGATCTGGGGTTTATAACCATGTGCTCTAAAAACATTACTGAGTTAAGGTTCAGTTTTAGGCTGACTGGATACCAGTTGACAGAGCTAAAATGAAGTCAGGCTTATCTTCTATCAGGTGAGGTTTGTAGAGTTGAGTCAGTAGATCCAGAGCAAAGGACTGCCCTGCCGAGCTTCATGTCCTGCAGCGGGGGGAGATCTAGATGAGGTCTTTGCTTTCACGACTTATAAGAGCATTTACTTGTCAGAATATTTGAAAAGTTTGACACCTTTTCTTTTAGTCTTGTTTTTTAAATTTGATATAGATTAATACAAGCATCAGCCGTTCTGTTATACAAATGGTTTCAATCTGAAGACCTGCCACCTTGTTTGGTGAAATTTTATAAACATGTTTGGGCCAAACGTTGAGCAATTGTTATGTAAACTTAATTTTCATAAGCAGTTTAAATGGCTCCAGTTTCTGGCCTTAAGGTTCAAAAAGTACTTTCTGAAATGACATAGAGAACAATGGTTTTGTTTGTTTGTTTGTTTGCTTATTTTTTCAAAGAAGTCAAAAATTGCATAAGGAAGGACACACATGCGAGATGCTACACCTTTGTAAAAATTAAATGGATTCTTGAGAATTTCTTACACAAGTACTGTATTTACAGCATTCACATGCCTCCCTCTGCTTCCAACTTCTACGTTTACCTTTCCAGACTTCATTTCAACGTTTTGACCTCCTCTCTTTTATTTATTTTACATATATTTTATATGTGTATATGTGTATACACCCTACTAAGTCCTTTAAGTGTTACTTGTAAACACATGTTTAGGGCTGACCACCTGGGACTAGACAACCTCTTAGGTGACTTTTATCTGCAGAACTGATTCTCTGTCTCTTAGCATGGCTGCTATATCTTGAAAAACACGAAGACTAAATAAAACAAAAAAAAATTTTAAGAAATAAATGACCCTTACCATAATAAAACTTTACCAATTTTACTATTAATATTCTTTTAATTTTAAATTAAAATATCAAATATAGATTTCATTACAAAGACTTTCCAAGGTATGAAATGTTTAGTACACTTTACTGTTGATTTCTTTTTTAATTTCTTATTCTTTATTTATTATTATTTCTTATTCTCATTTCCTATTGTTTAATTATTTTTACACTCCAGACTTCATCCCCATTCCACTCTGCCCCCCAGCCACTGCCCAAACCACACCATCTTTCCCCCTTCCCCATCTCCAAGATGTTCCCACACATCAACCCCACCCCACCAGGTCTCTAGACTCCCTGGAGTCTCAAGTCTTTCAAGTGTTGGGTGCATCTTCTCTCACTGAGGGCAGACCATACAGTCCTCTGCTGTATACATGCCTGTGGCCTCATATAAGCTGGTATATGCTGCCTGGTTGGTGGCTCAGTGTCTGAATGAACTCTGGGGTCCAGGTTAGTTGAGACTGCTGCTCTTTCTATGAGACCACTCTCCTCCTCTGTTTCCTCCATCTTTTCCCAATTCACCCACAGGATTCCCCTGATCCTGTCCATTGGTTGGGTGCTAGTATCTGTCTCTTTCAGTTGCTTGTTGGGTTTCTCAGAGTGCAGCCATGCTAGGCTTCTGTCTGTAAGAACATCAGTAACTTTTGTTTAAGGGTGAAATATTCTGTGGATATCTGTTAAGTCCATTTGTTTCATAGCCTCTATTAGTTTCACTGTGTCTCTGTTTAGTTTCTCTTTCATTGAACTATTAATAAGAGTGGGATGTTGAAGTCTCCCATTATTATTGTCTGGGGTTCAATGTGTGTTTTGAGCTTTAGTAAAGTTTTTTTATGAATGTGGGTGCCTTTGCATTTGGGGCATAGATGTTCAGAATTGGGACTTTCTCTTGGTGGATTTTTTTCCTTCGATGAATATGAAGTGTCCTTGCTCATCTTGCTTGATAACTTTTTAAAAATTCTATTTTATTGGATCTTAGGATGGCAACTTCAACTTCTTTCTTGGGATGATTTTCTAGAAGAACTTTTTCCAGCATTTTACTTGAGGTAGTGCCTGTCTGTTATTAAGGTGTGTTTCTTGTATGCAGCAAAATGCTGGATCCTATTTGTGTATCCAGTCTGTTAGTTTATGTCTTTTTATAGGAGAATTGAGTCCATTAATATTGAGAGACGTTAAAGACAGATGATTGTTAGTTCCTGTGACTTTCGTTCTTGTAGCTGGAATTATGTGTATGTGATTCTCTCTTTTTGCCTTGTTGTGAGATAATTCATACCTTGTTTTGTTTTTGGTTTAGGTACTGTCCTTGTGTTGAAGTTTTCTTTCTCGAATCCTGTTTAGTGCAGGACTGATAAATAGATATTGTTTGAATTTGGTCTTGTCCTGGAATATTTTAGTTTCTCCATCCATGCTGATTTATAGTTTTGCTGGGTATTGTAGCCTAAGATGGCATTCGTGTTCTCTTAAAATCTGCATGACCTATGTCCAAGATCTTCTGGTTTTTAGTGTCTCTGTTGAAAAGTCTGGTGTAATTTTGATAGGTCTGCCTTTATATGTGTCTTGGCCTTTTTCCTTTGTAGCTTTTAATATTATTTCATTGTTCTGTGCATTTAGTGTTTTGATTATTGTGTGAAAAAAGGATTTTCTTTTCTGGCCCAATATATTTGGTGTTCTATAGGCTTCTTGTACTTGTATGGCCATCTCTTTCTTTAGGTTGGGGAAGTTATTTTCTATGATTTTGCTGAAGATGTTTTCAGGTTTTTTGAGGTGGGAATCTACACTCTCCTTATTTTTTTAATGTACGGAGTGTCTTACTTCCATTTATACCCATTTATGTGGTACTCCTATAGACCAGAAGAAGACTGCAGATTCCATGGAACTGGGTTTGCAAAGCTTCCTGTGTCCCCGGGAACCCAGCTCTTTTAATACAGCAGCCAACGCTTACCCTCTAATCCACTTCCCTGATCATATTTTTATTCTTATTGTAGATTTCTATAATTAAAAATATCCACTTTTTTCTCCATGTAATTTAAGGAAAGAATTCTAGTTACTCATTAATAGATCTCCAAAATTTTTGTACATTCCAACATACCATCCTGATATCTTTGAGTTATGTTAGTGTCCATTTATATTTTAGCCTATATTAAACAACAAGATATTAAATCAGGCATTTTTAAAAAAAGATTTATTTATTGATTTTTATGTACTATTGCTGTCTCCAGACACACAAGACCAGGTCATCAGATCCTATTACAGATGGTTGTAAGCCACCATGTGGATGCTGGGAACTGAACTCAGGACCTCTGGAAGAGAAGTCAGTGCTCTTAACCACTGAGACAACTCTCTAGCCCCTAAATCAGGGATTTTAATGACATAATTTCTACCCGTATATCATGTTATATTAAATTTAATAACCAAATTCCCCTACAAATGTTACTCTGGCTGCCATAAAGCATTTCTATGTTTATAATTCAATTTATGATAAGAAGGATGAAAAGTTAAATCAGATTTTCATTACCATAGGAAATAAAACTCTCAAGAGATGAAACCAGGATGACAGATTCTTCAAAGACACTTTTCATACAGCATGCCAGGATTTTTAATGACCACTGTGCCATTAAAAGCCTTAGCTTTCAGTTGTGAGCCTGGCATTTAATGGCTGAACCATCTCTCCAGCCCTCAGTCCTTCTTAGAAAGGAGAACAAAATACCCACAGGAGGAAATACAGGGACAAAGAGCAAAGCAGGAACTGTAGAAAATGTCATCCAGAGACTGCCCCACCTGGGAACCCATCCCATAAGAAGCCACCAAACCCAGTCAGTATTGCTGATGCCAAGAAGTGCTTGCTGACAGGAGCCTGATATGGATGTCTCCTGAGAGACTCTGCCAGAGCTTTACTGATACAAATGAGGATGCTTGCAGCTAGTTATTTTACTGAGCACAGGGACCCTAATGGAGGAGCTAGAAAAAGGACTAAAGGAGCTGAAAGGTTTTGCAACCCCATAAGAAGAACAACAATATCAACTAACCAAACCTTTCAGAGCTACCAGGGACTAAAACATCAACCAGCGAGTACACATTGAGGAACCCATGGCTCCAGCAGCATATGTAGCAGAGGATCACATTGTCCAGCATCAATAGGAGGAAAAATCCTTGGTCCTGTGAAGGTTTGTTTCCCCAATATAGGGAAATACCAGGGTGTTGAGGTGGGAGATGGTGGGGGAGAGTGGGAGTATCTTCATAGAAGCAGGGGGAATGGAAAAAGGGGAAAGGGGTTTACATTTGAAATGTAAATACATTAAATATCCAATAAAAAGCCTTAGATTTCAAAAGCAACTGTTGTTTAATTTGAGTGGTATTTTAAAATTTAAACTGTGAGTGGATTTATACTTGGAGATCATCTAGTCTACAGGGCTCGCTCATCTCTGCTAGCGGACTAGAATTCAGTTACATGACCAGTATTCAGGTACCTCAAAGTAGAAGAGTGTGACTAATATAGATGAGTGGTTATTGATCATACGGCTGTGCTAGCATGGTGGGTGTTATGTTTGCATAGGAGAAATTGAAATCATTTTCTAGATACAAGTAATTGTCTCAAGTACATTCACGTGCCTGTTGTCCCAGAACTCAGGAGGCTAAGACTCAGAAGGAGGATTAGGACTCAGAGAACATTCTGCATAATGGAGTAAGTTTCAGTGTAACCTGGGTGGTCTACTGAGAACTTCTGTCAATAACTACCCCACAAAAACGAGTTTCAAAACAGCAAAACAAAACAGAACTATCTAAATATTTAAATGCTTTGTACTGTTTGTATAACTTCCCAATCAGTTATTCTTTTAGTCATTAATAATATTGGTGAGTGAAAAACTTTAGAAGCCATTAAAAGAAGAGAGAGGGAGGGAGGGACAGAGAGAGTTTGGTTAGAAGGACTTGGGTTTTTAAATCAGCCAGGAGACTTCTTAGAATGTGTCAGGCGTCATTTTACCAGGAGCCTAAGGGTGAGTTATTTAGATTTCCTAGATCCTTTCAATGCAATGTAAAGATTTCACAGTCTACATGTTCTTTCTGCCTTATCCAGAACTAAAACAATTGCTGTCCATTCCCCCAGCACATATTTGTGAAGTAGAAATGTATGGTTTCTTTGGAGACTCAATTGTGTCATGTGATGTTTTAATGGAAACTGTCTTTTGAGAGGAGGTTCTTACTGAAGCAGATGCATAGGAGGACGTTTTCACTAAGGGCAGATAAGTGCAGTTTTACTGGATCTTCTAGAACAACCTGCCATGGCTGATTTGTAAATGGTGTTTGTGGATCCTACCACTGAATGGTGTTTACAAGTGGATGGAGTTGTCACTGCTGATTTGTATGAACCGAATGGCTGATTTCCTAACAATGAAAATTGAATATGCTCCAAAGTCATGTTTCTAAATAGAACCACATCCTCCTTTGCTCTATTGACCTTTCCTTTGCCTTTTATCTGCTGGGTGGTAAGCTAAAAAGGAAGATTAAACATCTAAGAACCCTTATTAAAAGTAGATTTTGTTTTTGAAAAGAATCTAAGCCTTCATACTTGTTCTCTCAAAGAGATGGGAGCAGAATTGCAAATTCAAGACCAGGCAATGGAAAGTGATGCTTTCCTAGCTATGGCGAACACCTGCCAAAGACAATGGCAGGGAGTGCAGGGGTATCCCGGCTCACAGTGTAAGGGTCCGTGCTGTCAAGGAGGGAATATACTAATACTATGAATGTGACTGGACTTGCAGCACTGTCCTGCAGTCAGAAGCCAAGGGAGATGAAAGCATGTGTTCAACTCTCTCTCTGGCCAGTGTTAGATCACAGCCCACGCAATGGTGTGACTCACACTATAGGCCACCTCCCTCCTCTGTTAATCTTGTCCAGAATTACCCTTACTGACACACTCAGTGCTGAGTGTCTGTTCTGATTATAAATCCCCATGAAGATGACTGGAAACTTAGTATCAGTCCATATAGTAAAACACATCTCAAAAAGGAACAAAATGAAATGATAGGATTTTTTTTTAAAGATTTATTTATTCATTTATTATATATAAGTACACTGTAGCTGTCTTCAGATACACTGGAAGAGGGAATCGGATCTCTTTACAGATGGTTGTGAGCCACCATGTGGTTGCTGGGAATTGAACTCAGGACCTCTGGAAGAGCAGTCGGGTGCTCTTAACCACTGAGCCATCTCTCCAGCCCCGAAATGATAGGATTTTAAAATATAACGTTCTATATGTAAATAGATTAATATATTTTTAAACATACGATGATTTTATCTAACAAATGAAACAATTTTTCTGGTTGTTTGGAGAATGGTAATTAAGAAATAGCCTAAGAGTAAGGGAAAGAATCTGGAAACACCCATCCAGGTGGGGTTGGGGATAAAGAGAGAAGAAAAGACCTGGAAAAGGTATGTAGAAACTGCTATAAATTAATGGTAATCTAACAGCAATGCATTGTAGGAAGAAGGGAAAAATACATGAGAGTTGTAAGAGCAAAGAACAGAGTGTGTGTCAAAGTTAGATGGAAGTATGGTGGGGTGGGAAGAATTAGCACCGTGTATTTGGTCCTTACAAGCCATGTAAACAAAACCTGTTCAGAATAAGTCACAGCACCTGCCATGTAAAATGTGAGGAATAAGCCATCTCCCCAAGAGGGAAGTAAATTGCTTTAGTTGAAAATATTCTTTTCTTTCCCTAAAATAAGCATTCACATACAAAGTGCAGGCCACAGGGATTGGGCTTGGTATGCACAATGCTGTGTGGTCCTTAATGCCTCTCTGGGAGCTTGTCCTTCACTGACAGAGAAAAACACAGAGTTCAAAATGTAAGAAGTTTGGGAAAAAAAACACAAGTGGTCCAAGAGACTTCTCTGAGGAAGGTAAATACTGTTCAGCAATCCCTGGACATTTAATGCACATAACTGATAGGGTGGACACACTATCTAGTACCAAGAACAATTATTGGTGTCATCTTGGCTGTCAACTTGACACACTGGGCAGGAGGGAACTTCAAATGAAGAATAGCATCATCAGATTGGCCTGTGGGCGTGTCTGTGCGGGTTTTCATGAATGTTGATTGATGTGGGAGGACCTAGCCTTCTGTGGGTGGTGCTTCATGGCCCCTTACTCCCTGCAGGTGGGCCTTGGGTATATAATAAGCTAGCTGAGCATAATCCAGAGGGAGAAGATCAATAATCTTTGGTCCTTCATGGTTCCTGTAACCAGTTTTCTGCCTCGAGTACCTTTCTGAAATTCCTCAAAGTGAACTGTGTCTTGGAGATCTAAGATGAAAGCTCTTGGACAGAAACTTTTTTTGATCATGATGATTATCAAAGCAACAGAAATGCAAACAAAAAGTGTTGAATTCTGGTAGATCTTGTGGTTTGAATAAAAAAATGCCCCTCATATGCGCATAGGGAAAGGCACTATTAGGAGGCATGGCATTATTGGGGTAGGTGTGGCCTTGTTGAAGGACTTGGTCAGCAGGATATGAGGTCTCAGGTGCTCAAGGCACATCCAGTGTGGAACTCGTTTCATACTGGCTGAGGATCCGGATGTAGAACTCAGCTACCGCTCCAGCACCTTGTCTGCTGGCATGCCATGTTTCCATGGTGATAATAGACTAAAACTTCTGAATTGTAAGACAGCCCTAATTAAATGTTTCCTTATAAGAGTTGCCATGGTTCTGGTGTCTCTTCGCAGCAATAAAGAATGATTTATAATGACTTCCTATTTTCCTGCACTTGAGTCCATGTTAGTTTTCAATTGCTGAGTCGAAAGATTTGTTAGTCTCTTTCCGATTGCTTCGAGGAAGCACCATGATAAAGTAACTTACACAGTGAAGGGTTTATTGGGCCTTGTGGTTTCAGAGAGTAAAGAGTCTATCACCACCATGGTGGAATAGCATACCAGCATACTGGCATAGCGACTAGAGAAGCAAGGTAACCATGGAGACTGGAGCAGGAAACTGAGAACTCCCATCTTAAAGTATAAGCAGAAAGCAGAAATACACTGGCAGTGGCAAGAGTCTTACTTCCCAAACCCTGTCCTCAGCAATATGTATCCTCCAGCAAGGGCACACACCATCTCAAACTACCTATACAATTCCAAAGCCTGGGGACCAAGTGTTCAAACATCGGAACTATGGGAACATTGTCATTCAAACCATTAAAAAGGGTAGTTAGATGGTTCCTATACAAGGACATTGAAAATATGTAAGTATAATAAGACTTATTGTGTACTCATAACAATAAACTAGAATTCCACTCACTTTTCTTTAAATATTAGCTTTAATTGTACAGAGCATCAAAACTGTTGATTAAAAAATAGTATTTAAAGATAATGTGGAAAAAGAACATTAAGGGTGGGAGGAAACGGTAGGGATGGAGGGAAGAGAGAAAAGGATGGGAAGCAAGAAAATTAGCATGCATTAAATACACGTATGAGATTGTCAAAGAGCACATTTAATCGACTAAAAATACATGCTTGTTGACGAAAAATTCAGTTCTGGCATTTATGTGAAAATCATTTAAACAATAGTACATTATATTCTGTTGAGATTATATACCTCATTATGTCATTCTTAATCATAAAAACACAACTTCCCGAACTTTGCAGTCAATAGCTCTAAACCTCCTTTCATTTCTTTCCCTACTATCGACCAGGCTCTTTTCAATTAAATGCTTCATTGTACCCAGCAGTCAAATATGCTTTGTATGAATTCTTAGGACTTGGAGAAACTGAGTGTTATTTGTCTTCATTCAAATAATAGATGGGATGTGGGAGAGCTTCCCCAGAAACAGTCTCCAGAGGAAGCTTGAAAATAGCATGCACATTTGCAGAGCAGAGTCTCAAGTAGCGAATTAGTTTCAAATTGATCAACGTTTATCCCTTTCAAAATCCACTTGGGAAGTTTCAGAAAGGCACGGTAATATGAGGGAAGTAGAAGAATAAAATGTAAACACAGAGCTAACCACATCCATATTTTTTACCCTTTTTTGTATATCTGAAGTGACAAAAGAAGCTGAAATAAACATTGGCTTTTTTGATTCATTCACAGTTGCAAAAGTAAATGTGTTTCATATGACCCTCAGAGGTAAGATTGTGTGTCGGTGTATGTGCATGTCACTTAATATTTGAAATACAGTTTTCATATAAAGAGGCTTGTCTGAGTCTTACATGTCCTTGTTCTTCGAGCAAGCTCTTCAACGATTTTCTCTCTGCCTTCAACACATCCGAAACACAAATGGGAAGAGGCTTTGTGGGCGAAAAAAACTCTAATCAGCTGCAGCTGGGTGAAATCACTGGACCCTTACAAGAGAGAATCCCTTGGTCCCAAATAATACAGTAGACAGGGTAAGGGAGATTGCACTGACCTAAACATTATAATTATATAGTGAAAAAGAATTAAAGAATTAAAGATTCCTTTTGAATACTCTTACTATAGCTCTTTGCATCCCTTACATAGTAAAAACAAGTTCACAATTAAGTCCAGTCCCTGTCTCTTCCATGCTTCCACAAAGGGCAGTTCTGTGAAGAATCTATAAGAAGAGTCTCCCAATGTGTTTCTCCTAAGTTATGTCTCAGTCCATGGATATACTTGTCTCTCATCATGTTACCTTATGGGAGTGGGAAAATGGTAGAAGGCACTTCTATAGCTATACATTTTCACTATATAATCTGCATTTTTAAATAAAAAACATTTGTACATTACAATGCGGTAGATTGTCTTGCTGCCTCAGATGTAGGGAGATTAGGGGGATATCACAGATGCTTTGGTTTCTGACTTAACGTACTGAAGGAATTTACAGATTTAGATGCCTTTGGGAACCAGACAATGTAGATGATGATAGACTTGTATTAAGTATAAGGTAATTGGTGATATGCAGTAGAGAGGACCGGTGTCTGTGACAATCAGAAAGCAAAGTCTTCTTGACAAATATCCTACATTTCAAACACTGGTGACCTATTTGACTTGAAAACATTTTTTAGGGAAAACTAAACTTTAATAATCTGGGTCTAGCCCAGAACCACTATTCAGTCTTTTGTGTAATACATATAAGGCATTCAAAGACTAACATGGATTTCTTTTCTTTTTGGTTACCATGGAAACCATTTTTTTCTGAGTCAAAAACCTGTAAGAAGCTGTATTTCTTCATAGCTCAACATTACCTAAGAAGAAGTTCAATATGATAACTGAATAGTACCAAAAGATTTATCATTTTTCTAGCCCATTTAAGGACTCAGACAGATTGTGCAGACATCATATTTTTGTTGAAGCAATCTTCTTATTGTGCTTAGTCTACTTGTCTGTGTTAGTTCATTTAATCCTTTAGTATCACAATTATATTTTCATTATCTATGTTAGTGCCTAGCTTCTTATACTGATGAAATACAACTTTTATGGCACATATATAATGATAAATAGTTTTTCATATCTAGTACAATAATTGAAAGCCTCAATTATTCTACAGTGTTTTGTGTGTACCATAAAACCAACAAGAGATAAACTAATAAACAGAGTTTTCCAGATCAAATCTGCGTGTTTTTTAATAGAAATAGTTTTTAGGGTTATGCAAGCAGTTCTAAAGATGATTTTGAAGCCTCTTATGTCGATCTCAACAAATATTTCCCTGTGTATTAGGTGGCAACTTTTTATATTTTATACAAAACTTTAAGGTGGCCACGAGAATCACGAATCATGTGACACATACTAAGTATTTTCTGAATGCTTTTAGAGAAATTGAGAATAATTCCTTACAAGTTGTTAGTGAAGTCAGACCTACAAGGGCTTTAGTTTTCTAGGAAGGCAAAATGAAAAGTAAGTATAAACTATTAAAAGACATAAGAGGTAAGGTAAATATTTGTTTTTCAGAAATTGTTAGTTAACTAGTTAGTGGTGAGTTTTGTACATGACTTGAACAATTACATTGCATATTTTGAAATTACGATGTGGTAGGTATGATAGGAACATACCATCTCCTTTCCATCATTAAAACAATAAACACAAACAGAAAATTGCTAGAATGCTTCTGTAAATAACACTACAACTTATGGCATGCAGTGGTCTTACCTCTGAGCTCTGGTGTTTTGAGCAGTGTTTGTACCTGCCATATGGTATTAGGACAAGTGGCAGACAGAAAAGCAGATGCTATGTATATAAAATAGGGGATATCAAAAGGTGTAGGCTTATTTTTAAAGCCTACTTTAATTGTGAGTTTTTTCTAACTCTTTAACCTCCACTCTAACCCACTACTCACCAGAATCTGAGGGAAAAAATAGGAAACAGGGGTTGTTGACAGTTCTCTGGGGTAGTTCTAATCTTCACTGTCAGCAATCCAGGCCATGAGCAAAAGATCAAACACAAATAAGAAGCAGCAATCCAGTCCACTTGGCAAACACCAAACATGAATCAGTAGCAGTGACTTGATCCAGAAGAAACTCTGAGGTTCTGCCAACGGGCATGTGTTAGTAGAAGTGGCAAGAAGCAGCTAGAATACCACCAGATGGTCTTCGATGCATTTCTCTCTATAAAGTCACAACATCAAAGATCAGAGAAGAAAGCAAGGTGAACCAATGCAAGAACATTGCCCACTGTCTGTTGGGTTATACTTATATTCTTCCAAAACATCAAGTGTCTTCTCAAGCATCTGCTCCAGGAAACATCGCACACCATTTTCACTAGGAAACTTCCAGAAAAACACCATGGATCTGTTCTCAGCAAAACACATGTCTGCTTCAGCAAAACATCCTCATGTAAGACAGTGTTCATAAAAACATCATAGGACACAACTGAGTCTCCAAGACAACCAGAAATTCCCACTTCAGGAAGTTAAATGGCACAACTCAAGTGACTGCTGCCAAGACATACCAATAGGTCACATGTTTATTTTTGAATTAATTTATGGTTATATAAATCAAGAAAACTTTTGCCAAATTCTTTCCCAATTCTTTGTAATCCTCAGATTAATGACATGTAGGTTGAAAAGCCATAGTTTACATTAAACTGGGTTTTCAATAGAATCTTATATCATTTAATAAAGTACAATGTAATGTAGACATAAAATGTAGCTTCCCCAATTTCTAGAATTCAATATTATCTTCCATATAAACTTTAATATTTCAATGTACTTCATTTACTCTAGATACAACATTCTATATAAAGTGGAATTTTGAAACAGAGATACTTTGTGTGCGTGTGTAGTTGTGTATGTATTTTCTCTTTGTGCAGAGACATACTAATTTTCAGAGTATTCAAAATAACTTAAGAATCTTTACATACTTAGATTAATATAAAACAGAAATTGTTTATATATATATATATTTGAAAATTAGTTTTAAAGTTATAATGTGTTACTAAATGGTATCTTATTTAAAGATTTGTTTATTAATTATATATATTTAATAGGTGGGGGGAGTGCTCACCACAGCATGTGTGTGGCAGTCAGGGTCCAACTTGAAGGAGTGGGTTCTCTCCTTCCACCATGTGGGTCAAGGGGAGTAAAATAAGATTCTGAGATGTGGTGGTAAGAACCTTAACCTGCTGATTCATCTGACATTTCTCTAAGTTTTGTTTGTTTGTTTATTTAAGTGATTTGCTTAGTATTAAGAAAGCCAGATTACCAATACAGCATAGAACTCGACATTTTCTTCAAACTATTCTTTATTACTTCTCAAGAATGTTCACATTTACGTCATTAACATATTGATATTTTGACAAATGCTATGTATGATTTAATTATGTGTTCGAGCAAGACCTGCCTGTTTTCCTTGAAAAAGAGCACAAACATCCTTGTCGGGTAATGTAGAATAAACTCTAACAGAAATCAAATCCGAAAGCAGTAGCCTCCCAAATGTGCTGTGTATCTACTGTCATACTCATACCAGAGTATGTGTATCATACTCTGGGTCACATGAGATTCCTATAATTTTTTTTAATGAAAATGGCAAGTTCCTTAATTTATGGGTATATGTAGACAACAAATGAGTCTTTATCCTAGAATGTATAGTATAAATAACCACAGTTACTATATAGGTGTTTCTGTGAGTTTCAACTCCATTTTTCAATTAAAAATTGCATCCTAGTATTATTTATTTTTCTATGCTCTATACTAAGCTAGTTACAATCACGAGCCTATGTAACTGAATTGTACTGGGTCTCTATTTGCCTGGTTTTCATTTTCCTCACTCCTGAGGTGAGCTGCTTTGTCACCTCACTTTGCTGCTTTTTACTATATTGTATACATATTGATCTAGGCACCATATTATTAGCAATTTATTTATCTTTAGCTATTTCAGCTAATTATAGGCTTTCTTCAAATTTATAATTTTGTAGTCATATTTGACAAAATTGATGGTTGATTTCTGGTTAGTAATAATATTTGTTGAATTTGATTCTGAACATGTTTTCTATACTTTGTTTTTCCTTCCCATTGTATTTCTTATAAATATTTTATTAGATTTATTGCTTGAACCAGTGGAAGGGGAAGCCCTTGGTCCTGCCAAAGCTGGACCCCCAGTGAACGGGTTTTTAGGGGGGAGGACAGTAATAGGGGGAGGATGGGGAGGGGAATGCCCATATAGAATGGGGGGGGGAGGGGTTGGGGGATGTTTGCCCGAAACCGGAAAGGGAATAACACCGAAATGTATATAAGAAATACCAAGTTAAAAAAAAAAAGAAAAAGAAAAAAAAGATTTATTGCTTGAAACTTATGTGCATGTGTATCATGCATTATTATTATTCTCACCCTGCCCCTGGACTCTCTCTCATCATCCTTTCATTCTGCTTCTTCTACCCTCCTCCAAGCATGGCCCTTTATTACATTCATGTCTTTCTGTCTTGTGACCTACTGATTTAACTAATATTGTCTGTGTAATGATGATTTGGAATTTCCCACTGGGATTAGGGTGGGCTCTGTGGTGGGTACACAACAGAAAACAATCACTATCCCTCCACTGGAAACTGTCAGTAGGCAATTTGAGTCCTCTTTGATCTATGACTAAGAGCTGACAGACCTAATCTAATGCAGGCTCAGGGCAGGCAGCCTAAGCTGTTGTGTAAACATGGGTGAAATTGCTGTATCATGCATTGAAGTGCATTTGAAAGGCTTTCTCAATATTCTTTCTACCCTTTTCCCAGGGTGTTCCCTGAACATCTCTAATGGGATGGTACAAATGGCTTTTATGGGGTTGAGCACACAACTGTCACTTATTCTCAACACCTTGGTCCATCACACATCTCTGCTTTCATGATTATCATGGCAAAGAGAAGCTTCTCCAGTTAGGCTGAGAATAGCAATTCTCTGAGGCTATAAACACACATTGTCACTCTGTTAATTTAGATAAATAATAGCATTATGTTGCTACGGAGGTCTAAGACCTCCTCAGGAAGTTTTCACTGGGTTTATAGTACCAGGTGGGGGTTCCCTTCACTGAACTCTGTAACATTTTTTTCCTTCTTGACAGTGATGCAAATAACGTATATTGATGTAAACTATATAAAATTGAGTACACAAGCTTTCCTCAGGCAGTATTAGGTGGACTACATATTTGCCTAGAATTTGATACTAAGTATTTTCGTATTGACAGTTTTATGGTATCCTGGCCTCAAAAACATTAAAAAGAAAAGAGAAAAGTTGGAGGAAATATACCAAGAGGTTTGACATCAGCAAATTTGTCCTTTTAAACCTCGCTTCTTGGACTGGGTTATCAATACATAGGGACTTGATAGCATTCAGTACAGGAGAGAATTTGAGAGGAGAAGTGAAATAAAATATCAGCTCCCATATTCAGCATTTGTGAAGGAAAATGAAATGGAAATTATTTTCCTTTAATAGTGGAAAAGAAAATGAACTTCCCTGAAAATTTTAGGTGTGTCCCACTCATTAAATTTAGATGCTGAGTAAGCATGCTGCACATTTGCATAAATATTAAAATAATTCATAATGATTAAATTGATGACAGTAAGTCTCAGCTCTATTCACAATCTGTAATATACCATAGAGGTTTGCACATATTTCCTAGGCTTTTGGTGGAATTACAGGTCCTATAAGAGCATCAAAGTCATGTGATTAATACAATTCCAGAGAGGATCAATATGGATTAGCCAGTTTTAAATACATGAGAAAATTCCTTAAAATATGAAGTATATTCTGTCATGAAATAGAGCAAATTGGCTTCTGGAAGGGCAAGGTCATTTAATCTTAGAAATAGATAAAGTGTTAATGCAAGACCAAAGGGGGGACTTGGATGAGGAAAGAGTGGATGGGCTTCAGACACCTAAAGATTGGCAGGAAATAAGACAACTCTAAAACTGCATTTGAAATTTACAGGGAGCCCATTGGATCCAAATGGTGAGGTTTCAGGCATTTGAATGGCCTCAAACACATGGGACCTTCATGAAATTGCAAAGCTTCTGTAAGACAAAGGACACTGTCAATAGGACAAAACATCAACCAACAGATTGGGAAAGCATCTTTACCAATTCTACATCTGAAAGAGGGCTAATATCTAATATATACAAAGAACTCAACAAGTTAGATTCCAAAGAATCAAATAACCCTAATTAAAAATGGGGTACAGAGCTAAACAAAGAATTCTCAACTGAGGAAAACCAAATGCCTGGGAAGCACCTAAAGAAATGTTCAACATCCTTAGTCATCAGGAAAATGCAAATTGAAACAACCCTGAGATTCAACCTCACACCAGTCAGAATGACTAAGATCAAAAAACTCAGATGACAGCAAATGCTGACAAGGATGTGGAGAAAGAGAAACACTCCTCCATTGTTGGTGGAATTGTAAGCTGGTACACCCACTTTGGAAATCAGTCTGGAGGTTCCTCAGAAAATTGGACATAGTACTTCCTGAGAACCAAGCTATACCACCCCTGGGCATACATCCAAAAGATGCTCCAATATATAACAAGGACACATGCTCCACTATGTTCATAGCAGCCTTATTTATAATAGCCAATAGCTGGAAAGAACACAGATGTTCTTCAACAGAGGAATGGATACACAAAATGTGGTTTATTTACACAATGGAGTATAGCACAGCTATTGAAACAATGACTACACTAAATTCCTGGGCAAATAGATGGAACTAGAAAATATTATCCTGAAGGATGAAACCCAATCAGAAAGGAACACACATGGTATACACTCACTGATAAGTTGATATTAGCCCCAAATCTTGGAATACTGAAGATACAATTCACAGACTACATGTAGCTCAAGAAGAAGGAAGATCAAAGTGTGGATGTTTCAGTCTGTCTTAGAAGGGGGAATAAAATACTAAAGGGGGGAAATACAGAAACAAAGAGTGGAACAGGGCTGAAGATAAGATCCTCCAGAGACTGCCCCATCTGGGGATCCACCCCTTATGCAGCCACCAAACCCAGTCACTATTGCTGAAGCCAAGAACTGCTTGCTGACAGGAGCCTGATATTGATGTCTCCTGAGAAGCTTTGCCAGAGTCTTACTGATACAGATGAGGATGCCTGCAACTAACCATCAGACTTAGGGTGGGAACCCCAACGGAGGAGTTAGAAAGAGGAATGAAGGTGCTGAAGGGGTTTGCAACTCCATAGGAAGAACAACAATATCAGCCAACCAAACCCCCCTCCCCCAGAGCTCCCAAGCACTAAATCACCAGCCAATGAGTACACATGGAGGGATCCATGGCTCCAGCCACATATGTAGCAGAGGATTATATTGTCTGGCATGAATAGGAGGAGAAGCCCTTGGTCCTGTGAAGGGTTGTGTCCCCAGTGTAGGGGATTTCCAGGGCATTGAGGTGGGAGTGGGTGGGTAGGAGTGGGTGGGTGGGAGTGGACCATCTTCATAGAAGTAGGGGGATGTGAAAGGGGTAATAAGAGGGGAATAAGGGGAAAACATTTGAAATTTAATTATATAAAATATACAATAAAATTTAAAAAAAAAGAAAAGAAAAGAAAGGCCTCAGACATGATGTGGGGTGCCGAGGAAGCCTCCAGTGAGTCTCTTAGATAAAGCCCAAAGTGAGTATTACTACTGACAAAGACCAAAGCCTCAGACTCAGGGGAAATTGACAGACCTTCTCCCATGTTAGATTCAGAGGATGGTACAGCATTCATCCATTCCCAGTGGGAATGTTGATAGTGTGTGTATAAGTATACATACTTACAAATGATTAACCAGTGTGTGAAGAACTATCAACTACAGCTTCCTCCTCCTGGGTGTTTATAGCCCAAGACAGATACCTAAAGAAACCTCCTGAAGAGGCTAGCTAACTCCTTCAAGTGTGTTATACATAATAGAAGTGCTGAGGGTCCTGATTACTGAGTAGGTAGAACCACTTCATCAGAGGATGCACAGTCACCTTGGCCCCAGATCTTCTGTACTTTTGTCTAATCTTTTTTTTTGATTCCCCAACTCCTCTGTCAGGTTTCTCAGATCCAATCTGCATAGTAGACATAGTAGAGGCAGTATGAGATTCAGCCACAACATAGGCCTGATAATCATAATACTTCCTGTAATCAAATTAATAGTTTTTATTTGTTTCTCCCTCTCCCTTCCTCCTTCCCTCCTTCCCCCCCCCTCTCTCTCTCTCTCTCTCTCTCTATATATATATATATATATATATATATATATATATATATATATACCATCTTAGGTCATTATGGGAAAACCAATACTGTTACCCATCATTGGGAGTCTCTGCCAGTATCAGAGCCCCTGTCTTAGGTGGATACTGATCCCAAATTGTTGCCCGTGATTGGCTAACTACTTCTTGTAAAGGTTGAGCCGGATTTGGGCAGAGGGATTGTCTCCTGCTGAGGAGAGCAACACTTGCTAGTTGCTGCTTGGGACTGGGAATGTTGTCTACGCATGTGACAAAGAACTAAAAGGCTAACTACTGTGGTGCCAAGGGCCATAACACTGAGGCTCATTGTAAGGTTTTGAACTCTAGCTGGAGTCACACAAACATGTGTGAAAATAGGAGAACAGGAGGATGTATAAGATCAAGCTATTCCTGAAAAAGTGCTGTCTGTTGATTTAAATTCAGAATTTCCACTCGTCAGCAACTTCTTTAAGTTTATCCACTGTGCTTGCCTTAACAACAGATTGGGAGCGGTCAATCCCAGACACTGCAGCCACAGTGTCCACAGTGGCAATGGCTGTTATAATAGCAGTGATGATGCCAAAGTCTCTCCCATGATGGTTCAAGATCACCTGACTCTCTCCTGAATGACCATGCCTGGAATCCACACAACCAGGGTAGTGTCCTCTGGTCCCCAGCAGCTTCATGTAGTTGGCAGCCCTGCCAAGAATAGTCAAGACTATCTCCAGCATTAGTACCATTCCAAACCACAAAGAAAAATGGGGGAATTACACAGGTGAAGGAAGAGACATTAAAATTTTTACTAAACTTACTATTTTAAAATTTAAGGGAACCTTCAAAAGTGATAGACATATTCCAAGAGGCAGTGGAATTAAAAGCTACCCCTGTCTTAACATCAGAGGAGCAGCATACAGGCATGTAAGAGGACCACAAAGAAACATTCCAGGGGGAAATGGAGGGAATAGTGTGTCCCACCTGCAACCGCTCCTGCACAAGTCTGTGCACTGTCTTCAATCTTTCAGAGAAGAGGTGCTACCGCTCCACCCACACAGGATCATAACATGAAGCAACTTATCAGTGGCCACCATGACAAACTCCAATCCCATCCCATCTGCATGGGCTCGAACAACTAGGTCCCCATCAGACACAGATTAGGGTCCCTCTGCAGGTACTTCCCCAAATCCCTACTGTGGTTAAATCCCTGTTCATGTAGTATCCTTTGTACTAGTTGGGCTTGGGTGGTAACCACCACTCCCATATCATGCAAGACGTCTCTCCCCCATCCCGCAGCAGCATCTCTCTGAGCTGTCTGGGTGCATTGTTCCTGACATTCTCCTCCCCATATAAGACAATCTCCCCCAGACAGCAATGCCCTACATAATTGTTACCAATCTCCAGGACTCAAATTGGACATAACATAAAATTCAAAAATAGCAGAAGTAAAGGGAGCAAGGGGACCATAAGCAGGGACTCCTCCTTTCAGGTTTTTCAACTCCTTAAAACTCAGAGGAACATGTTGTCTAATAAATTGACCTGTATTGTTGGGGTCTGGAACCTCAATACACGATTCACCACTCTCTGTCCGGGGGAGGCTCAGGAAAACTTACCCCTCTCCTTGGAGACTTATCTCCATAACACCACTCCAAAGAAGGATAGGGTTCATAGGCAGGAGGGGCAATAGCTCAACTCTTCTTTAAAACTTTCTATTTCTGACATTTGTTCTTTTATTTGAGCGTTAGTTACTCAAAGGAGCATCCTTGACCAATTTTCACAAAGAGAACGTGTCAACAGGAATGCTCTCAGGGCCATCTCTCTGCAGTGTTTTTTTGCAAATCTGTCTTAAGATGTTCCCAATCAGGAATACTAAGTCCTCCTGAATGAACAAACTAGGGACTAGTCTTTTCTAAAGTTTTAATGAATTCTTTAGCTGCTTTTACCTTTATCCCTCTTCAATGATGTTTGAGCAGAGCTGATCTGTTAGCTGTCATGGGACCTCGAGGTTCCCATGGCACAATTCTTTTACTTACTGCAAACTAAACTTACCTTCAGTTCATCGCTGTGCTGCTCACCCAATACGATCCTTTCACTTTGCCAGCTGGCTTCTTGGAATGATCCTGTCAGGGGCTACTCACTTTCCCGATCTTGGTGGGATCTCCACTTGAAGATGCCCATGCTAGATGGTACCAAGAACTGGGCGTAGGCCTGAGGGATTTAACAGAAGACATGGACTTGAGTCATTCATGCTACAAGAATGACAAAGCTTTACTGAGGTTAACAGTATATATACACCATGTCCACCAGGTGGAAAAACTCCTAGAAACACAATGGAAAAACAAGTTTATGTTCTCAGCATATAAATAGGAACTGACTCAATGGTGTTACCACCCACCTGCCAAACAGCAAAAGCCAAGATGCTCTTTTCTTAAAAACAAAAGTTTCTACATGCATCAGCAAGGCTCAGCAGGGGGTAAACACTGACGGAGCCCAGGAGGGTCCAACATATATATTTGTATATATGTATATATACATATATTGTGTATAATATCGTATATGTATGTGTGTGTTTGCACATTTACGCATATATGTATATATGTAGGAAGGTGCATGTGAATGGTGTGTACATGTGGTGGCCAGATGAAAAGCTCAGTTGTCAACCTCATGAACCATATTCACCTCTGTATGATAGAGTTTGTCTCTCACTGAAATTTGGAGCGTCCCATCTACGCTACACCAGTAGATCTAAATCTGTGTGTGTCACACACACCCTTTGTCAATTTTTTATCTCCAAAAATGTTTATGATTTGTAACAGCATCAAAATTATAGTTATGAATTAAGCAATTAAAGTAATTTTATGTTTGGGGGTCACCACAACATGCAGAACCATATTAAAAGGTTGAAGCCTTAGGAAGGTTGAGAACCATTATCAACCCAATAAGCCCTTAGAAACATTCTTTCTCCACCTCCTCAGTGCTGAGATTGGAGATACTGAATACTTCCCACAATTTTTATGTGGATACAAGGCATCAAACTCAGGACTTCATACTTACTCACTTTGCTGAGTGAGCCATCTCCCTCCCCCCAGCATTGTGAGTTCCTTTGGATCTGCAGGTTTCTACACTTTTACTCACAATGTAACACCTTTCTTTTATACCTTAGATCTTGATAGTGGCCTCAGTGGGAGATGGCTTCACTGGAGATATTGCAATTGATGATCTGTCATTCATGGATTGTACCCTCTATCCAGGTAAGAGAGAACATGTCAAAGACATGGTAATTTCCAAATCTGTCTACTTGGAAGAATTGCCAAGGAAACCAATGCTTTATATTCTGAAATAACCTAAATGTCCTCACATGTACAGTTCCTTAAATGTATTGACACTTGAAAGATTATTGTAAATCTTTAATGGTAGTTAGCCTTAAACCTTTGAAATAGAGTAAATATGTTTGAATCTGTCATTTCTTTCTTTTATCACATACAAAATACTAGGAAGTTATATCTGAAGTTATATTACAGTATCATGACCTTCATGAGACTTAATGATTGTAAAAATAATTGTTTAAATATTGCAATCATTGAGTTGTTTATAGTCACATTGCATGTTTAAAAACTTCATTACCATTTCATTTCTCTCCAGAGACACCAGTATTTAAAATTTGAGCTATACTATAACTATTCCTAGGTATTGCTTACAAACCATTCTTTCCACGTTTAAAATTTTCTGTCTGTTGAAAATAGAATATTTCCAAGATTTATACCTTTATCTGACATCTCTTTCCTAAACTCCATAGTTATGTTCTGTTCAACATTCACAAATTGGATACCTAATAAAAATCTTAGAGAAAATAAGAGAAGCTGCTAAAAATCAGAACAGCCCAAGCTTGGAACAGGGTGTAGAGAAGGAGGTGCTTCTACTCTGCCATGAAAAGTGGTCTGGTAAACCTGTAAATAAAATTCATAGACATCACCCTAGCACTCAGACAGGAAGCTTTTAAATCAAATGACATGGAATACCAGTGTCGTGTGTGTGTGTGTGTGTGCGTGTGTGTGTGTGTGTGTGTGTGTTGGGGGGGTGGTTGGAGTAGAACTCTACTTTGTGAGGGAAAAAGAGAGATGGAGAGTAAGGCACCACAGGCTTCTGTGACTCCTCAAAGAGTCTTGAATTATCATATACAGTATTAGCTCTAAAATGGCTTCCAGAACACTGGTGAGACAGCAAAATGCCAGGATAGAAGCTGCTTCTACTATCCTCAAGGAAGTTCTAACAGGTGATGATGACCTTCCTACCTCAATCCTCTACACCTCATACCCCACTCTGCTCCTTCTGAGTAATATCATTAGGCAGGGTTTTCATTGGGCACACAGTGATAATGTGGTGACATATAATTGGCCAAGAATTTAGAGATTTAGGATTGGGTCAAACACTGTATAAAGGCTTATGGGCTAGGCTGAGATCTGTACCCTGATGCTGGTCTCTGGAGTCTGATTTCCAGGATTCATCACCCTTATCCTGCATCCTAAGTCCTGTTCTTCCAGTGTCATTTGCAGACTATACTGGGACACAAGAGTACAATTTTTACTAATACCTTTCTTGTCTGTTTGACTTTTTTTTGTTATTGTTTTTGTTGTTCAAAATGTGGTTTCTCTATGTAGTCTCTTTATCCTGGAACTTGCTTTGTAGACAGGATGGCATCTACCTCTGCCTCTGAGTACTGGGACTGAAGGTAGGCACAACCATGCCTGGCTGGATTGAAGATATCATAACTAGGTGGGATTCCCTTATCTTGGCATCCCCGAGTGGAAGAGTTTAAAGCATGTTCAGGGGCCACCTTCCACTCCCTTCTCTGACGTTAGGATTCTTTCTATTTCACCATGTGGGCAGCAATGACTGCAGTCACTAGTCTTCAGCAATTCATCAGAACACTGTGCAAAACCAAATCCATCTCTCTAGGCCCAGTAATAAAACAGCTTCGGCATCTCCTTCATATTTCAGTAAGTGTACCTGTTCCATATGTACATACCTGGTCATTCTTTACCTCAGATCTTTCCAGAACCAACTCATTCATTCTCCTTTATCTCAAGCCACCATTGTTGCTCAGATTTCCATTTGCTTTGTAAGTGGTCTCTGTTTCTGTCCTTGAACCTCATATCACATTCTCTCAAAAGCAGTCCAGTGGGTCCTTTTAAATTTAGATGATAAAATAGTCCCTGCAGGATTGTTGACATCTTCCTTAGACTGCCTATCTCATTCAGAGTCAAGTCAAACTTCAGTTAGGGCTCAGGAAAAAAATGATGGGCTTCTCCTCCCACCTCCACTTTGCATTGTGAGCCTGTATCATCCACAACTGTAATAAAGGTCCTCTACCTAGTAATTATTCAGTGTATCAAGTTAAATTCACTCTAGATTTTGACATCTGGTTTTCCTTCTTCTTGGCATATGCTTCCTCTGGGTGCCCATGTTTATTCAATGGATCCTTGGAAGACCATATACATAGATAGTTTTCTGGCATTTTCTATCTTTAGTCCCTAAATTTATCTTGTACATACCACCTATTATCATTAGGGTGAAATTTCTCTTTTCTCCAATAATAATAATGGCAGTTGTAAGAAAGCAAGTATATTATTTGCTGTTTTATTTTTTGCATGTGGAAATGACAATATTTTCTAAAGAAAGGATAAACAAAATGAAACCCATCTTTTAGGTGATTTTTATTCATTATTTATTTTTATTCATTATTTATTCAATCATATTATTTCATAAGTATTAAATGTTTCCATATAAACTATACCTAACTGTGTATCTGACAGACTTCTTGAAAGATAATTTTCAATTACTTATAACCAAAAAATCAACTTCTAGCTCTGAAGCATGTGGATTAGCTTAGAAAAAGAATAGCTATGATACCAATATCTTTTGCAGAGCTCTGCAAAATCCCCTGAAGTTCTAAGCTATGAATCTCCATTCCACATGTCCTGCTTCTATAGGACTAGAGCTAAAGTGCCACATCCCCGTCTGAGATGTTTGTTTTCAAATCAGAAGATGGAGAGCAGAAAGCACTATGCCCATATCAGGATATGGTATTCATATATTTACACACACCCAGAAAATTAAGCCTTACAATGGAATGATAGTATTCTGTACCTACAGGGAGATTCTTAAGGACAGAGAATGTATACATCTTTATCCAGACAGAATTTATAAATAGGTTTCATAAAACAACATTAGAACATGTGTTTTATATAATTTTGCATCCTTTTCATAGTGCTAGGAATGGCAAGGGGACCCCATGCGTAATAGGCAAGTATGTTATTACTGAATTATAATCTCAGACCAACACTATAATGTTTTAAGTGTTAAGAATAAGGCCTGGTCCATCCAAGGTTGCAAGATGTCAACTGCTGAGTAGAGTCAGTATCTTTGCTATCTAGCCTTACATTAAGAAATAAAGTGACAAGTTACCAAGAAATATCTATATCTTGATCCATGATGTGAACCATTGGCATCCTGATAATCAGATATATTAACTGCTTTGCTACTGTAAAATATTAGTTTTTAGAATACAACTGAACCAGATGATATAAAACTTCAGGGCAAGAGTTGTATTACAGCATAAATTTGTCTAATTTTAATGGCCTGGGTTTTTCTTACATACCTTGCAAGTTTATATTGAGAATCATTGTGGCTTTGGGAACGCTGAAGAAGAAAGAAGAATATAGAAAAGCAGGGCGAGTCACCAATGAAACTCTAGATTCCCCAATTATTTTCCTAAATTCACTCTGTGGCTAATGGTGCCAAGATGGCCAGAGTAGAGTTGCTGAAGGCAGAAGCAGAGATGGGAAGTATCTGTTACAGATCATTAGTCCCAATTTTCTGGTTCAAGTTTGGGAAGAAAAACATGGAACTTTAAAACCTGTCTGAACTGTTTGTCTCTGTGTTAACATCATAACAAATGAGACTTCTGGTCCAACCCAAAATGCCTCGCAAAGCTGAATGTTCCATAAAACAATGTCAGGCAGTGTTTCGTAAATCGAATACAAACAAAAATGAGACAGTAATATATTGCTCTTTATAATTCTCAGCCAGTGCTCCTGTTACCATGTTAGAAAAGGTAGGATGAAGGCCTGCAGGTTCATTTGTACTCATTCATAATTAGCTTTCAGGTACTAACTAAACTACCATGTTGTTCAGTAATATAATGCTGCAGAGTGGAAATTAAAATTCATGAAAACGCAAATAGAAATCACTGAAGTAGTTCTTAAGGTGCCTAAGCTTTCTGTACCACCTATGACTTTATAGGCACAGCTAGGTGGGTCTTATTTCCCTTGCCTCAGCTGCAGTCTCTTTCTTCATACTTTCCTGCAAATACTCACAATGCCAGTTTTATCCAACAACCCCAGGCTGAATTTCAGCTGGGATCGTTGGCCTTTGACTTCCCACTGTACTTATCCAGTGGAAAATTCTGCTGAATCCAACTTAGAATAGTCCTCACATCTACTCTGTCTGCTCCCTTAGCTCTACCATGACCCTTCTCCCAGAGACCAGTGCAGCAGTGCAAGCTTCTCAGCTCTAAGTGTTCGTCATTTGTTGTCCCAGCAGTGTTCTCAGTAGCTTCTGGTTTCGGTTTGCTTTTTGTTTTTTCTCTTTGCCTGTAACATCATTATGACCCTTTTATTTTCTAATTTCTTATATGGATTAACATTTATGCAGTGAGCATTCATTGAATACCAAACTGCTTTTTATTACTCAAGATTTTTTTCTTCTTTCTTTTTAAAATTTGTTTTCTTTTTCTCTTTTTTATTGGATATATTATTTATTTACATTTCAAATGTTATCCCTTCTACAAACCCCCTATCCCATCATCATTCCCCCTTCTTCTATGAGGGTGCTCCCCCACCTACCCACTCCTGCCTTACCTCCCTAGCATTCTTTTACACGGGGCATCAAGCCCTCACAGGACCAAGAGCCTCCCCTTCCATTGGTGCCAGATTAGGACATCCTCTGCCACATATGCAGCTGGAGCCATGGGTCCCTCTGTGTGTATTCATGGGTTGGTGGTTTACTTTCTGGAAACTCTGGGGAGTCTGGTTGATTGATATTGTTGCTTTTCCTATGACATTGCAAACCCCCTCAGCTCCTTCAGTCCTTTTTCTAACTCCTCCATTGGGGTCTCCATTCTCAGCCCAATGGTTGGCTATAACCATCCATGTATGTATTGGTCAGGCTCTGACAGGGTCTTTCACAAGACAGCTACATCAGGCTCCTGTCAACGAGCACTTCTTGGCAATAGTGCCTGGGTCTGGTGGCTGCTAATGGGACGGATCCCCAGGTGGGGTCCTCTCTGAATGGCCTTTCCTTCAGTCTCTGCTTCACTCTTTGTCCCTGTATTCCTTTCAACAGGAGCAATTCTGAGTTAAAATTTAGATATGGATGGGTGGTCCCATCCCTCAACCAGGGACTGTGCCTAACCTCTAGGTATGGTCTCTACTTTTTTTTATCTCCCCTTGTTCGGGTATTTCAGATAATGTCATCCTCACTGGGTCTTGGGAACCTCTTACTTTCCTGGTATCTGGAACTTTCTGGTGGTTACCCCCTAGTTCCCCATCCCCCAAAGCTACATACCTCTGTTCAATTTCCTAACCCTTTGTACATAACCCCCATCCCCACATACCTGATCCTGCCTCCTTTTTCCCCTCCCCTTCCTCTATTCCACCCAAGTCCCTCCCACCCTCTACCTCCCCTGATTATTTTCTTCCCCCTTCTAAGTAGGACTGAAATATCCACACTTTGGTCTTCCATCTTCTTGAGCTTCGTATAGTCTGTGAGTTGTATCATGGGCATTCTGAGCTTTTTGCCTAATATCCACTTATAATGAGTACATACCATGTGGGTCCTTTTGTGACTGGGTTACCTCACTCAGGGTGATATTTTCTAATTCTATCAATTTGTCTAAGAGTTTCATGAACTCATTGGTTTTAATAGCTGATTAGTACCCCATTGTGTAAATGTACCACATTTTCTGAATCCATTCTTCTGTTGAGGGACATCTGGGTTGTTTCTAGCTTCTGCCTATTAGAAATAAGGCTGCTATGAGCATAGTGGAGCATGTGTCCTCATTATATGTTGGGGCATCTTTTGGATATATGACCCAGGAGTGGTATAGCCGGGTCCTCAGGTAGTACTATGTCTAGTTATCTGAGGAACTATCAGACTGATTTCCACAGTGCTTGTGTCAGCTTGCAGTCCCACCAGCAATGGAGGAGTGTTCCTCTTTTTCCACATCTCCATCAGCATCTACTCTTACCTGAGTGTTTGATCTTAGTCATTCTGACTGGTTTGAGATGGAGTCTCAAGGTTGTTTTGATTTGCATTTCCCTGATGACTAAGGATGTTGAACATATCTTTATGTGTTTCTAGGCTATTCAAGATTCCACAGTTGAGAATTCTTTGTTTAGCTCTGTACCACATTTTTAATAGAGTTATTTGGGTCTCTGGAGTCTAACTTCTTGAGTTTTGGTAAAGAAATTCTTAGGCAAATTGATGGAACTAGATTGGGTAAAGATTTTTTTTTAAAACCATTGGTTGCTGATTTTTCCTATTGACAGTGTTCTTTGCCTCACAGAAGCTTTGCAACTTTATGAGGTCCCATTTGTCGATTCTTGATCTTAGAGCATAAGCCATTGGTGTTCTGTTCAGGCAGTTATTACTTGTATCCATGTCTTCAAGACTCTTCACCACTTTCTCTTCTATTAGATTTTGTGTATCAGGTTTTATGTGGAGGTCCTTGATCCACTTGGACTTGAGCTTTGTACAATGTGATAAGAATGGATCAATTTGCATTCTTCTACATGCTGACCTCCAGTTGAAACAGCACCATTTGCTGAAAAGACTTTTTTCCCACTAGGTGGTTTTAGCTCCTTTGTCAAAGATGAAGTGACCATAGTTGTATGACTTCATTTCTGGGTCTTAATTCTTTCCATTGATCTACCTGCCTGCCTCTGTAACAGTACCATGCAGATTTTATCCCTATTGCTCTGTAGTGCAGCTTGAGGTCAGGGATGGTGAGTTTTCACTATCCTGGGTTTTTGGTTATTCCAAAAGAATTTGAGAATTTCTTTCTAACTCTATGAAGAATTGAGTTGGAATGTGATGGAGATTGCATTAAATCTGTGATTGCTTTCAGCAAGATGGCCATTTTTGCTATATTAATCCTGCCAATTCATGAGCATGGGAGATCTTTCCATCTTCTGAGATCTTCTTTGATTTCTTTCTTCAGAGACATGAAGTTCTTGTCATACAGATAAAGATCTTTCACTTGCTTGGTTACAGTCATAACGATGTATTTTATATTATTTGGGACCGTTGTGAAGAATGTCTTTTCCCTAATTACTTTCTTAGTGTTTTTTCTTTGAGTTAATTTTATACTCAGCTACTTCGCTGAAGTTGTTTATCAGGTTTAGGTGTTCTCTGGTGGAATTTTTGGGTTCACTTAAGTATACTACCATATCACATGAAAACAGTGATACTTCGACTTCTTCTCTTCCAATTTGTATCCCTTTGACCTCCTCTTGTTATGTAATTGCTCTGGCTAGAACTTTGAGTACTACATTAAATAGATAGAGAATAGATAGAGAGAGAATGGGCTACCTTGTTTAGTCCCTGATTTTTTTTTCCACGTGGAGAGATTTAATGAGAGAAGAGTAGAAGAGCAGAAAGGCGGCCGGCTGTGGGCACGTGGTAAGAGGGGGAAGGGGGCAAGAACAGAGAAGAACAAAGAGCAAGAGGGGCTAAGAGGGGAGTAAGAAAGAGAGTGTGTAAGAGAGAGGGTAAGAGCTAATCCCTGATTTTTGTGGGATTGCTTCAAGTTTCTCTCAATTTAGTTTAGTAGCAAACCTTCTGGTTTGCTGCATATTGCTGTTACTATGTTTAGGTATTAGCCTTTAATTCCTGATCTTTCCAAGACATTTAACATGCAGGGGTATTAAATTTTGTCAAATGCTTTTTAAGCATCTAGTGAGATGATCCTATTTTTCCCCCTTTGAGTTTGTTTACATAGTGGATTACATTGATGGATTTCTGTATATTGAACCATCCCTGCATCCCTGGGATGAAATCTAGTTGATCATGGTGAATGATTGTTTTTAAGGTGTACTTGAATTCGGTCTGAGAGAATATTATTGAGTGTTTTTGCATCGATATTTATAAGGGATATTGTCCTGTAGTTACCTTTTTTGATGGGTCTTTTTGTGGTTAAGGTATCAGCGTACCTGTGATTTCATACAATAAATTGGGTAGTCTTCTTTCTGTTTCTTTTTGCGGAATAGTTTGAAGAATATTGGTATTAGTTCTTCTTTAAAGGTCTGATAGAATTCTGCACTACAACCATCAGGTCCTGGGCTTTTTGTTGTTGTTTTGTTGTTGTTGTTGTCATTGTTGTTTTTGTTGTTGCTGCTGTCGTTGTTGTTGTTATGAGACTTTTAATGGCTGCTTCTGTTTCTTTAGGAAACTCCTAAAGACTGTTTAGATTGTTTATCTGATCTTGATTTAGCTTTGGTACCAGTATCTATCTAGAGAATTGTCCATTTCATCCAGATTCCAGTTTTGTTGAGAAAAGACTGTAATCGGATCTAATGATTTTTTTAATTTCCTCAGTTTCTGTTGTTATGTCTCCCTTTTCACTTCTAATTTTGTTAATGTGGATATTCTTTCTGTGCCATCTGATTACTCTAAATAAGGGTTGATCTATCTTGTTTATTTTCTCAGAGAACCAGTTCCTGGTTTTGTTGATTCGTTATATTGTTCTTTTTGTTTCTACTTGGTTGATTCCAGCCCTGAGTTTGATTATTTCTTGCTGTCTACTCCTCTTTTGTGTATTTGCTTCTTTTTGTTCTAGAGCTTTTAGGTGTGCTGTTAAGCTGCTAGTGTATACTCTCTACAGATTTTTAAAGCACTCAGAGCTAAGAGTTTTCTTCTTAGCATTGCTTTCATTTTGTCCTATAAATTTGGGTATGTTGTGCCTTCATTTTTATTAAATTCAAAAAAGTCTTAAATTTCCTTTTTTTCTTTCTTCCCTGACCAAGTTATTATTGAATAGAGAGTAGTTCAGCTTCCACGTGTATGTAGGATTTCTGTTGCTTTTTTTTTTTATAGAAGACCAGCCTTTGTCATGAGTGATCTGATAGGATAAATGGGATTATTTCAATCTCCTTGTATCTGTTGAGGCCTGTTTTGTGACCCATTATATGGCCAATTTTGGAGAAGATACCATGAGGTACTGAGAAGAAGGGATGTTCTTTTGTTTTAATATGAAATATTCTATAGATATCTGTTAAATACATTTGGTTCATAACTTCTGTTAGTTTTACTGCATCTTTATTTAGTTTTTGTCTTCATGATCTGTCCACTGATGAAACTGGGGTGTTGAAGTCTCCCACTATTACTGTGTGAGGCACAATGTGTGCTTTGAGCTTAATAAAGTTTGTTTTATGAATGTAGGTGCCCTTGCATTTGGAGAATAGATGTTCAAATTGAGAGCTCAGCTTGGTAGAATTTTTCTTTGATGAGTATGAAGTATCTGTCCTTCCTTATATTTTTTGATAATTTTTGTTTGAAAATTGATTTAATTAGCTATTAGAATGGTTACTTCAGCTTGTTTCTTGGGACCATTTGCTTGGATTTTCTTTTTCCCAGCCATTCACTCTGAGGTAGTGTCTGTCTTTGTCACTGAGTTGTGTTTCTTGTGTGCAGCAAAATGCTGGGTCCTGTTTACTTATCCAGTCTTTTAGTCTATGTCTTTTTATTTGGGGGAATTGAGTCCATTGATGTTAAGAAATATTGAGGAATAGTGATTTTTGTTTCCTGTTATTTTTGTTGTTGGAGATGGAATTTTGTTTGTGTGGCTATCTTGTTTGGTTTTATTGAATAAAGATTAATTTCTTGCTTCTTCTTGGGTGTAGTAACCCTGTTGTATTGGAGTTTTCCATCTCTTAGCCTTTGTAGGGCTGGATGTGTGGAAAGATATCATTTAAATTTTGTTTTGTCATGGAATATCTTGATTTCTCCATCTATGTTAATTGAGGGATTTGCTGGTACAATAGCCTGGCCTGGCATTTGTGTTCTCTCAGGGTCTGTATGACATCTAACCAGGATCTTCTGACATTTAGAGTTTCTGTTGAGAAGTATGGTTTAATTCTGATAGGTCTGCCTTTATGTGTTACTTGAACTTTTCTCCTTTCTGCTTTTAATAAATTTTCTATTTGATGCATTTGGTGTTTTGATTATTATGTGATAGGAGGCATATCTTTTCTGGACCAATCTATTTGGGGTTCGCTAGGTTTCATGTATATTCACGGGCATCTCTTTCTTTAGGTTAGGGAAGTTTTCTTCTACAATTTTTTGAAGATATTTACTGGTCCTTTGATTTGGGAATCTTCGATATCTTCTATTTATAGTATCCTTATTTAGGTTTGGTCTTTTCTTTGGGTCCTGCATTTCCTGTTCATTTTGGGTTAGGAGCTTTTTGCATTTTGCATTTTGCATTTTTCTTTGACTTTTTTGTCAATGTTTTCTATGGTATCTTCTACACCTGAGATTCTCTTTTCTATCTCTTGTATTTTGCTGGTGATGCTTACATCTATGTCTCCTGATCTCTTTCCTAGGTTTTCTATCTCCAGGGTCATCTGTCTCCCTTCGTAAATTCTTTATTGTGTCTATTTTTCATTTTTAGATCCTGGATGTTTTTGTTTAATTCTTTTGCCTGTTTGGTTGTGTTTTTCTGTATTTCTTTAAGAGATTTTTGTGGTTCCTCTTTAAGGGCTTCTACCTGTTTACTTGTATTCACCTGTATTTCTATAAGGAAGTTACTTTTGTCATTCTTAAAGTCCTATATCATCATGAAATGTGATTTTTAAATCAGAACCTTGCTTTTCGGGTCTGTAACAGTATCCAGAACTTGCTGTGGTAGGAGAACTGGGTTCTGATGATGCCAAGTGGCCTTGGTTTCTGATGATTTTATTCTTGCCTCATTCAACCTGGCTGTCTCTGGTACTGGCTGGTCTTGCTGTCTGTGACTATCAGTAGTCCCTCCTGTGATCCTACTAGTCTGTGGTCTTAGGTGTGTCAGCACTCCCGGGAGACCAGCTCTCTTCAAGCAGAATTGGTGTGGAGAGCAGCCTCAATATTTACTTTTATGTCAATGTGTTCATTCTAATTATTAGTTATTAAAACTGCCAGAATACTGATTTTATGTGATTATCAGTCATTAAAGGCTTTGTTATCCCTTCATTTTTCTCTAGAAATCATTCTTAAATAGATTTACAATTCACAATATGTTAAGTTGATAAATATATACTATTAATAATTAGCAATATTTTTTGATATTTGTTATCTGTGTATATCTCTTCCAAAGGTCCTGAGTCTGAGTTCAATTCCCAGCAACCACATGGTGGCTCACAATCATCTGAAATGGCATCTTATGCCTTCTTTTGGTGTGTCTGAAGACAGCATGGCACACAATCAATATCCTGTTGTTGTTGTTGTTGTTGTTGTTGTTGTTTTTGTTGTTGTTGTTGTTGTTATGGTTGAGATTGATTGCTATGATTCTTGGCATATTTACTCAATAGCATTAATGTTTCACCAACTGAATGTGCTGAGGTCCCGTCTTTCAGCAGATTCATGTGTGTTTCAAGGTAAATAGATGCAAAGGAAGAGAGTGGGTATCTCTGCCTTCAGAAGGTGTCTGCTGCTTCATGCCTCACTGAGATGATGCTGAGAGGGTGAATAATCAGTTATATTTGTCTTAGATTAACATAATTATTATGAGCAATTCATACAATAAATAAACGAAGTTGTGCTTTTACATCTTTAAAAATTTGTAGTGATGTAGAGATTCAGAAGAATATATATTATTATGAAAGTTTTCAATAAGATTTCTAAGAAATAATCAGGATGTTTGTGGTAGTAATGATAAGCTCACATAGTTTTAGCTTCTTTTTTTTAAGATTTATTTATTTTATGTATATGAGTACACTGCAGCTGTCTTCAGACACACCAGAAGAGGGCATCAGATCCCATTACAGATGGTTGTGAGCCACCATGTGGTTGCTGGAAATTGAACTCAGGACTCTGGAAGAGCACTCAGTCAGTGCTCTTAACTGCTGAGCCATTTTTCCAGCCCCAGTTTTAGCTTCTTTAGTATAGCATTATAAAGTTATATAGTATGCTATTTTCATATAATATATACTGTCCAAATTGTGTGTGTGTGTGTGTGTGTGTGTGTGTGTGTGTGTGTATGTTCCTGTGGGTATCAATCTGGATTTAATCTTTTCTCAGTACAAGCCCCTGATAACTTAATTATTCCCAAATGGTCAGCCTTAAACACACATATATAAAGCAACATTCAGTATAGGTATATGTATATGCATATGTGTATGTATATGTATATATGAACAATTATTAATTAACAAAGAGGTCATGAAGTTCAGCATGTGGGGAGGCCATGGGAGAAGTTGGGGAGGGGAAAGTATATGATGCAAATGATGTAAACACAACACTCATAAAATTTATAAAAAGTAATAAATGAATGTAAAAATGAACTTAGGGGGTTGGAAATTTAACTCAGTGGTAGAGCACTTGCTTAGCAAGTGCAAGGCCCTGGGTTTGGTCCTCAGCTCCGAAAAAAATAAAAAATGAACTTAGATTTCTGTGGGAATTTTTGTTAACTGATACATTTTGTTTTTTCCACATGCAATATTCTGTTTACTATGCTCAACTCATAGTAGGTAAGATATGGCATCAGCCTAGGTACCCATCAACACATGAATGGATAAAGAGAATAATTGGTATCTGCATGCAAATAGAGTGTCATTAACCACTAAAATGAATAGAAATACTATTCTTTTAGAAAAATAAGTTGAAGCAGATGACATCATACTGAACAAAAATCAAATATTTCATATTTTCTCTTATGTATAGGAAAACAAAAACCAATAGAAGTAGAAGGGCTGTAATAACTGCGAAGGTGACTGGTGGTGAAAAGGGCAGAAGAGAGCTCAGGTGTAAGCTGTGTGCAATATTACATGTTCTGAACTGTCCCAGTGAAACCCATCAACGTGTGTAAAGAATGTGTATTAAAATGGTAGGAAAGTGAGGTTGAAAAGAGAATGAGCTAGCTCAATGGCTCTGTTATGAGCTCTAGTTCCATTAAAAAGTGCTTCACTCTCGTGGACTTGTTGCCTTTGTATATCTCATGCTCACAGAATTTATGAACCTACAATAAATATGCAGCATTAAAGCAAAAACATTTTTAAATTATTAGAGGGGAAAGCATAGGGGGCAAGAACTGAAATGTTTGTGGTGGGAAGAACTTTCACTTCACTGAAGGACCAGGGTTATCCTCAGGACCACCATGTTCTATTCCTTGGTGGACTCCTGCTGAAGAGCCATTGTGAGAGTCTGGCCTCCTATAGGCTGAGGTTAATCAATTGGCTCTAATTTTAAGAAGGCCTAAATTCTGGTCTTCCATGTGGCAGGAAAATGCACAACCCTTATCCCAAACCTTCTTTCTATTTCTTATTGCACTTCAATGTAAGAATGCATAAAGATATGAAAATTTCCTTTGTTATAAAGCAAACATATTTTATCAATCATATGAAAATAAACTAAATAATATTTCAGAATATGCAGCAAAGAGTTGTATTGTTATAAATCATTTTCAAACAGTAACTGTTGTAGGTGTTTGTTTTGTTTTGTTGTTATTTTGAGTCTCACTATATTATCTCTTACTGGCCAGGCACTTTCTATTTAGAACAGACTAGACCTGAAGTCACAAAGCTTCATGCCTTGATTTCCTTGGTAGTGAGATTACAGACCTGAAGCACCACGCCTGGTCAGCAACAGTATTTGAAACTTCACTACCCTTAAGTAGAGTTTACACAGACACTTTATTTCAGTGGTTCTTAACTTGTGGGTGATGATCCCTTTGGGGATGAATGATCCTTTCATAGAGTCACCTAAGACTGAAAGAAAACAAAGATATTTACATTATGAGCCCTAACAGTAGCCAAACACAGATATGAAGTGGCAAGAAAAGTAATTTTATGCTTGGAGTCATCACAATTTGAGAAACCATATTAGAGTCTGAGGATTAGGAAGGTTGAAAACTACTTCTTTTTTCTTCATGCTAAATGGAGTTTTTCCACCCTAAGTCTACTCTGTTGTTATGTTCAGTGCCATAGGAACTAAGTGTGCCCTGACCCTGAGGTATGGATAGTTTTACCTACTCAATAGTATGAAGATTGATTAAATGAAACTCAAGTAAACTTCTCAAATTTTAATTCAAAACCATTTATAAACACGAAAGGTCACAAGAAAAGCATAGATATTACCTCTAGAGAGACCTAAGTAACAGCTCCGTGAATTAAGTCATCTATTTATAGTTAAAGCTAGTAAACATTATCATGGACTGAGGGTGGTAAGATATTCATCCTGTTTGCTTAGTGATCAATGTGGGGATGGCCGAGGGGGTAGAATTCTAGTGTAAAACAAGCTAGAAAAATCAGTTTTATCACAAAGATTGTATGGGTGTAGCCTGGAGCTGATCTTATTGGCTGCAAGGAATTCACGGAGCAAGCCCATCTGGCACCTGAGCCATCGATTGAGGAAATCTTCCCCGGACAGATGTGTATCCCCTGGACAGATGTGCAGCAGTTTCCCTCCCCTGTGGCTTAGCAATGTGGAAGATCAGATCAGAGCACACTAATCTCTGCTTCTCAGTTGGCTTGGAAAATGGCCATTCGTATGTTGTTTCTGCAATTTCTGTTTCAACTGGAAATCTCCCATTGCATTCATTTATTTCTTCAAAGTAAAGAATCTACTATCACTACCCATTTGGGTTTATTCTTGGCAGTTATAGGTCAAAACACATAACTCACATTTTCAACGAACTGAATGCGCCCACCCTAAATTAACAGATTGAAATCATAATCCTCTGTCTGACGATATTTAGGAATGGAACTTTGCGGGGGGGGGGCTGTTGGGATTAGATTAATGCCATAAGGTGGGGCCTGCAGATGGCATTATAGCCTTACAAAGAGAAGGGGAGGGAAGGTTGTTATAATCCATGTGAAAGCTCTGTGCTGATATTACCGAGGATAAGGTTCTCCCATCTGAGATTGAAGAGTGAAGTGTGTACTATGAAACAGCAGTGTTCAAGGCCACTTGATACCAGTGAAAGAACAGACATGTATAGAATAAAAATACAGAATAGAGGGCCATAAACAACAACAACAACAACAACAACAACAACAACAACAACAACAACAACAACATACTGTGGAGCAGAGTCCTGTTGAGCAATTTCTGTTTCTTGGAATCAGTGAGCACCTTATGCCCAAAACTGTGCATCCTTCACAGAAAATTAATTCAAAATGGATTGAAGACCTACGTATAAAAGTTGATGAACTACAAAACTCCTAGAAGATTACATAAAATCTAGAGGACATTGGGTGTAAAGATAATTTTAAGTACAGCAACAAAAGGCACAGACTGTGAAATAACGTATGACTTCTCTGCATTGCATTAAAATTAAAAATCTTTTCTCTGTAAAAGACACTGGGGAACGAAAAATCAAACAAGCTACATGTTGGGAAAGGCATTTGAAAAAGGCCATTGTGGGGAAAGAGGGTTATTGAAAACATCCACGAACTTTTAAATCTCAGAGTGAAGTAACGAAACCATAATTTTAAATCAATGAGTGTGAAGGGGATATGACAAGGACCAGCCTCGTCTGGGAGAGGTGTTCAGAGAGAAGGGTTGTCTAGGAGCAGTGAAAAGAGAAACTTGAAGTCTAATTATGGATCCAAGCTGACAGCCTTTATTCTGTTGGATTCAGATTTCTAGTGTGGTTCTCTCTATGGTCTGGTTTCTCTCTGTAGAGTTCTCTGTCTATATATATTCTTCTTGCTTGTTATTCTAGGAGATCTTTCTTTCCAAGTCCTGCTTGCTTGTTTGTGTTCTCCAAGCAGTTCTTTTTATCTTAAAAAATTCTCTGGATAGCTCATCTCCGGCAGAACACAGGTCCAGGCTTTCAATTTAAATATCAATCCAGTCATTTACTCCAGGTTTCCATTTGATTATCCTATGAATCAGCATCCCAAGGACCCTAGCCCTTTGATTCTTAGAAGACAGCAAGCATCCATATTTTTCTTTTCTTTTTTTACTTTTTAGATCCTTTCTTTTTTAACATTGTAAAAGAATTCAGAGGTCTGTCTGCCTTCCTTAGCACAGATGATAAACTAGCTGGGTGGAGCCCAGCCCTGAAATTACCATTTCCACCTTACCTGGGGCCTGGTCTCACTGTGTCCCAGGATGACCTGTTAACTCAGGGATCTGCCTGTATTTGTATCTACCTGTATTTGTATATTTCTGACAAGTTGGCTCCTAAGTAGTGTTTATTTAGATTTGTGAAGCCCCTCATAATTCATATTCATCCTTCTATTTTTGCATGGTTGAGAAATTATGTTTTTGAACTCATGCACTTCACGAGTTCTTTTCCACAACCTTAAGGGCTGTCCTGAAGGTTCCCGCATTTACCATTTTGTTGAGACATTAGCCACACCTTTGCCTCCTGGATTGGAGCTGTCTGATTATGGTGCCGTGCTTAATATTAACAAGGAGGACATACCTTAAGGGAGGAACATAAAAATATGAACATTACTATGTAAACATTTTGCCAACAGCAGCCGTCAACACTCATGGAAGCTCACATGGGCCCCAGGAGCAGGAAGCACGTCACTCTGTACCCATAAAAGCCACACCAGGTTTGGCAGGGGTAATATGTGAAATATATTTATGTATAAAAATGTTATGATGAGTCCTATTATGTATAATTAATATTTGTTAATAAAATGAGTTAAAGTTTTAAAAGCAGCAAGAGATCTGAACAAATCCTTCCTCACATTTATAAATCAGAAAAATATGCAAATGAAGGTATGTTTATAATGCACCGTTAGGAAATTGCGAATCAGAAAACTGATGTATACCGCACAGATTTTAGAACAGCCAAAATCAAAATCTGAATGACACATTATACCAGCAAGGATGCAGATAAACAGATACTCTTCTTTCCATAGGGAGATTATCAAATACTATGACCATTTTGAAGATGTCTAGATTTTTCCATAAAAGGAAATACCTTTACTGTAGATTCAGTAATAAAGCATATCAGTATTTACCAAAGGAACGCTTATAGCATATAACACCTGTACATGGGTAGTTAAAAGCTTTATTCATACTTGAAAAAAATAAACTAGAATCAACCAATATGGCATCCTGTCCGTCAGTGGATCCATTACACATGTTATTCATAACTCTTCCATTACTTTTCCTTTCTCATGCACATATACACATGTATAAAAAGTGAAATTAAGAAATCACACTATTGCTAGTGTTCTACACTAGTTACTTTTCACTTTGATTAAATCGTGACAGAAACAACTGAGGAGAGGGAGGAAGGTTTACTTGAGCTCATAGTTTAGAAGATAATCATGGCCGCAATGGGTTCAGCTGTGGCAGCAGGAACTTGAGGCAGCAGCAGTTTGCAAGGCATTGACCAGGAAGCGAAGAAGTTGCTAGAGAATAAGTCCAAAGACCTTCAAGGCTTGCTGTCATTGACAGAGACACTTCTGTTAGCTACACCCCACTTCTCAAGGAATCTAGAGTCTTCCCAAACAGTACTATCAGTCAACTAGTAAATGTGAGTTGAAACACATGAGCCTGTGAGGACATTACACATTGAATCCATAACAATCCGTAGATGGGTATGCAAAAATGTAGGGTCTTTAGAAGATAATTAGGTCCTAAAATTTCAAAAGAACATACAGCACATCTCTGAAAAGACAAAGAGTTGGCTTTTTCTTTTCAAATATTGCAGACACAAGATCACATGTTCACATGCCAACCAGGAAGTCTTTCTAAATCTCAGTCTGCTAACATCATAATCTTGAATTTCCCATCCTCCAGAACTGACAATTCGGTTATGGCTGTTTAAGGCCCCAATCCTTGGTACTATTTTCTGAGGATCTCCCTGTGACAGAGGATGTGACACAGGGCATTGTGTTAAGCTGTACAAGTAGTCATAAGGGGCAAATACTGCCTATGTCAGCTCGTAAAAACACATATGGAATTGCAGAACTCATTCAATTTTGTATGGTGATGTGTAGTCTCTCTGAAGGTATTTGGGCCTGAGTAGATACCAGTCAAGAGTGCAGGTTTCTCCTTTCCTTTGAGTCTTCTTCCTCCTGTCTTCCAATTCTTTCTTTTCTCTAAGCGTAAGCATCTGAAGTCATTATTTAGTAATAATTCCTTTAGTGTTGTTTATAGGGTGATGCATATGTTATATTATTTTCTTAACATATATTAACGCTCAAAATGATTTATTCTGAAAAGTAACTTTGAGAGAGAAATGTGATGATGTCATTAAAGTCGAAGCAAGTATCTTGAAGCCTCCTCTGTCTGGAGTGTCTAAATCTCTGAACTGTGCACAATTCATGGCATGACACTTAGCTCACTACGTTTCTAGCTTGCCGTGAAATACTCACGTCCAGAAACAGAAACAATCAAATAAAATCAGTAAATCAAAAGCAGTGCCCAGGTGTGTGTTCTATAGCAAATGCTAATGTAGTAGTCAAAGATAGCTGTTCTGCGTTTAAATTTAGCCTCTATATATGAATTCAAGATGATTTATTGCAAATTGAGTTTTCTATAAATATGTATAGTGAAAGGCAATGCCAAGAAAAAGGAAGCATTTATGACCCAGTACCACCTAAGCTTTTATTCTTCCAGCATAACCTGAGTTTGGAGCACAAATTAAGGGTCTCTCTTGAAACCAACATATTTCCAATGGATGCTTAAAGTAGAGCTTTCAGCACACTCCATGGTGCAAATTATGTGGATCTCTGTGGGAATTAATTCCACAGCCCAGGTCTTAAACTAAAACCATATTATGTAGCACATGGACCACCATGGAATACAGAATGGTAACCTGGCATCATATCCTGATTTAAATAAAGGCAAATGCTGATACAGGATCTACAACTCAGAGTTTCCAATGTCTCTTCCTTCATGAAGTTTAATTGTAAACTGTGTTTTCTACAAAACTGGGGGAATGAACCTTACTCGGGAAAGGTACGACCCATATTATGGTTTAATTCATTGCTGTATGGAGTTTGCTTTAAACAGTTTAGGAAGATGATCTACAAAGGAATTTCCCCTGATAGTTTAGTGAAAGCAGTCTGGGCGCTGAATGTTTTGTAACATTCTTTAAATGATTTCATATACCGTAGTGATCTTTCCATATCCACAAGTAATAAGTTCCACGGTCTCAATGACTGGCCTCAACCTCAGGAGTTATTGCATCATGTAGAGAGATAATGACATGGAGAGGGTAGTTAAATTTGGTTAACTTGATATAAACTAGAATCACTTGGGGGGTGAGTGGGAACCTTTATTGAGAAACTGCCTACACAAGACTGGCCAGTGAGCATGCCTATGGAATATTTTATTGATTAATGATTGATATGGGAGGGTCCAGCCTGCTGTGAGTAGTGCCACCTATGGATAGGTAAGTGGTTCTACATTCTATAGGAAAAAGTCAATAAGCAATATTCATCCATAGTTTCTGTTTCACTTCCTCATTCCAGATCCCTGTCTTGGCATCCCTGGTGATGGCTGTAATGTATGAGGAAATAAACCCTCTCTAGTTTCCATTTGCCTTTGATCATGGTGTTTATAACAACAGCAGAGAAGCAAGGGTGGACAGAGAGACCATATTTATATGGATATAAATGTTGACATAAGTAATATAGAAATAAAGTGCATTTTTTATGTGCTATTTACCTAGGATACATTTTAATTGATTTTTGAAAACATAATTTAATTACCTAATTACCCCTTCCCTCTCTGCCTCCAAACCTTTGTATATTCCATATTTTCTTTCAAATTTATAGTTTTATTTTGACTATTGTTATACATACATATATTGCATATATGTATGCAAAATGTGTGTAAATACAGCCTGGTAGTTCTGTATAATGTTACTTGTATCTATAATAAATTTTAATTTTGAGAGATTAATAACTTAAAATAGAAAAATTTGACATTATATTACAATGATTTATTTGAATGTGATCACTCTATTTCCTCTTTCAAAACTATGATACTGCAGTTATCTTCCTCATGCAGTCATATGAATGACATAATGGATATGAGCAGAGGTGAAAGATGTGGGCACTAGGATCCCATCCATCTCCTGCCATATCATCTGTTTCCAGTAATCCCGGAGCACTGGACTTCAGCTGACATCTATTGTGTGTCAAGCACAGATAACAGATGGCATAGATCTTTAGATGAAGAATTTTATTTGTTTTTGTTGTTTGGTTTCTAACATTCTTTGGAAGTGCAGTGCTGTCAGAAGTTAGTGGTTCTCATCCGTGTGTACTCTTTGATAATGTATGCAGCCATGTATATGTCCACATGCTTGTAAAGTCCAGAGGTTAGTGTCATGTGTCATCCCCAATTACTCACTGCCTTATCTTTGAAGACAGGGTCTTTGCTGAGCCTAGAGTTCACCAGTATACCTAGACTGGCAGGCTATTGTGCCCTATGGAATCTGCCTGTCTCTACCTAGCTAACTCTGGAATGCCAGGCAAACACTGCCATGACAGGCTTTTAAAGATGAAGGTTCTGGAGATCGAACTCTGGCCATCATGCCTGTGTAAGCGTGTTGCATATAAGCTACCTGTCCAGCCCCATTTCCTTATTTTTAATTCTTCTAAGTACTGCAGAGGGTCTTAGTCTTCATCAGCAAACAATGCTACGAATGCTTTCTGTTTTCCATTTAACACATCTGTATGTTTACATCAAAGAGATGTTTCCGTCTCTTTGAAAAAAAAAATACCTTCAAACCTGCTTGTGGTATAGATGATCAGCTTTTGGTTCAAGTTTTCTTTTCATGGCCAATAGATTTTGGGTGGCCAGATACATTACCTAATGAAGTTTTCAATTCCTTTTTTCTTCCTGTTTCAAATATTGTTGCAGTTCTTGAAACGAACTTTAGTGGAAACTTTTCCTAAATGAGATGACTACTGTCATTCACGATTTCCAATTATGCAGTCAGGATCTGCGCAGATAATTCTCATTTTGGTTTGACAGCAGGAGGCTTATTCAATCTACACTGTTTCTGGATTAACTATGCACCCTACACTGTTGCTATATGATAGTAAGTTGGTTGCTACTTTTTGTTTAATGCTTAAGTACCTACTTTGTACTTTAATGTGTGTAGACCTATTAGAAGCTTCTTCAAAGAGGCAGGATTTTATCACAGTTGAGGATTTACTTCTAGTTTGTTCTTTCTTTATAGTCACCCTCATCAGCTTCGCCATGACGCATTGGCAGCTCTTATATTGGCAAGTATAGCCTATCCAGTGATTTACAGGGAATCAGTCCAAACCTGCCCTGAACCTGTGTAAGCCATCTTTTTCTTACTAAAGGACTTGCTTCCCTCTACTTTAGGGAAATCCTTTTGTCAGGCCCAGTGCTTCATATCAGGGTTTTCAGTGGGAACACATTTTCTGCTCATTTATTCTACTTGCAAATTTGATACCATTCCCATATTAAAAGAACACTTATCATGGACTCTGATAATTATTTTTGCAATTTCTGATGTGACAGCAAAAATCACCTAGGTTTTTCCTTGTGTCTTACCACCTCAAAAATGGAAAGTTTGTTCTTGGCATTTATCTTAGCAGTTTAAGCATACAATTTTTTTCTTCACCATTAAGCGAGTAAGTTGGACATTTTCACCTTGAAGCACAGATTCAATATGTTCCTTCACACCCCTGAATTGCCTGTATCTTACTCTTGTGTTTTATGCATATCATTCAATATAGTAAGGGGTACTTCAGCACAAGGGATGGTGTGACATAACTGATACTATGACAGTCCGTTCTATAACTGAGGTGATCACTAACATGACTAGTGGGCAGTATGGTATATGGTACGGAAAGCCTGGACAAAGAGTGGTTAAGATCCCAACCAGGAAGAGAAAGATGATACATGCTTTCAACATGCCTTTCAGAATCACGCTCAATTTAAAACTCAGGACTTTTCTTATTTAGCCTTTTCAGACTGCAGTAACCTGAAAGCAACATAAACCAATACTTCAGACAATTTGGGAAGGAGTACTTCAGTAATCTTGACTAACTTTACCTTGACGTAATTTTTTCATTAAACTTAGTGGTGGTTCTTTTTGATTGAAACTATGTAGTCTATAGTTCCTTTAAAATTATCAACATTTCAGACACTAAATTGTTCTATTGTTTATTTTTTCTCAAATTGTAGAATGATCTTGGATTCATCTAAGTTTAGTAGGTGACAAATTTTTTATCTCTAATTTTGCATGATGTTGACATTGGTATTTCCATTTGCAGTAGGGTGAGCTTGCTCCCTACTACAACTTTTCTTCTTAATCCATTAATACTGAATCCATATCTTGCCATAGAAAATACTTCTTTTTATTACAAACTCTTGCCTCTTTTTACATTATCTCCTATGTTTTAGCTCACAGTATATGTAACCTAATTATTGCTGATATTCTTAATCTCTACTCTATTAAAGTAGAACACATTTTCCTTGATTATCATCTTTCTTCATACATAGCCTGAATTCAATAACCCTTTATTTCTGCCCCTTTCCCTCTTCTGTACATTCCCTGGAAGAAGAGTAGCAGCAGATCATTGAGCTCGAGAAGAGAACTTGAGTGTGTGCTCCTCATTCCTCAGTTACTCTTTTCTTTCTTTTTTCCATTTATTTATTTATTTCCTCATTTTATGTCTCAATCACTGCCCTCTCACACTCCTGTTTCCTCCTATGCAAAGTTCTTTCTCCCATGCCCCTTACCCCCTCTGTTATCCCCTTACCTTGGTGCACAGAGTCTATGTAGGGTGAGGTACATCCTCTCCTACAGAGGTTACACAAGGCCTCCTAGTTGGAGAATGAAAGGCAATAGCTTTAGGGACAGCCCCTGCTCTAGTTGTTGGGGGACCCACATAGAGACTGAGCTGCACATACACTACATATGTGCCAAGGGCCTCAGTCCAGGTCATGTTTGCTATTTGGTTGGTGGTTGTCCTGAGAGCCGCAAGAGTCCAGATTAGTTGATTCTGTTGGTCTTCCTGTGGAATTACTATCCCCTTCAGGGCTCTCAGTCCTTCCATAACTTTTTCATAAGACCTCTGGAGCTCCATCCCAGCTTTCGAACTCTACATCTGCCTTAGTCAGCTTCTGGTTTGAGCCTCTCAGAGGACAGCTATGCTCCTGTCTGCAAGAATAAGAAAGGATCATTGATAATGCCAGGGTTTGGTGCTTGCCCATGGGATGGGGTCAAGTTGAACCAGTTATAGCTTGGCCATTCCCTTAGTCTCTGCTCCACCTTTGTCCCTGCATTTTTTGAAGACAGGAAAAATCTGAGCTCAAAAGATTTATGGGTGCGTTGTTGTCCTTATTCATCCATTGGGGGGTCCTGCCTGGCTACAGGAGGTATCTTCTTAAGGTTTTATATCCTCATTACTATATATCATCAGCTAAGATCACCAGAATTGATTGCTGGGAGATTCTTCCATCCCAGGTCACTGAGACAGATGCTCCCCTACCCACCCACCCTTAACCCCAACTGCAGATTGTCAGTCATTCTCCTGGCCTTCTGGTCCTTTCTTCTGCCTTTCCCCACATCTGATCTCCCCACTCCCCTCCTCTTCTTCCCTCCTTCCTAGTTCCCTCCCTCCATCTGCATCTTTTGGCCATTTTATTTCCCCTTCTAAGTGAGATTCAATCATCCTCTCGTGCCATCCTTCTTATTTAGCTTCTTTGGGTCTGGGGAGCATATCGTGGGTATCCTGTACTTTATGGGTAATATCTACTTATACATGAGGATATACCATCCATGTCCTTGTGGGTCTGTGTTACCTCACTCAGGATATTTTCTAGTTCCATCAAATGCCTGCAAAATTCATGATGTCCTTGTTTTTAGTAACTTAATGGTAGTCTATTGTGTAAATAAGCCACATTTTCAGTGTCCATTTCTTCACTCAAGGGACATCTGGGTTGTTTCCAGTGTGTGTGTGTGTGCTTATTTCTGAGTCTTCGATTACATTCCATTGATCAACCTGTCTGTTTCTGTAACAATACCATGATTTTTTAAAAATATTGATATGTAGTACAGCTTTTGATCAGGGATAGTGATTTCTCCAGAAGTTCTTTTATTGTTGGATTGTTTTAGCTATCATGACTTTTTTGTTTTTCCATATGAAGTTGAGAATTGTTCTTTCAATGTCTGTAAAAATTGCATTGAATTTGTAGATGGCCTTGGGTAAGATGGCAATTTTCAGTATAGATCAATGAAAATGGGAGATCTTTCCATCTTCTGACATCTTCAATTTCCTTCTCCAGGAACTTAAAGTCCTTGCCATGCAGGTCTTTTCTTGCTTGGTTAGAGTTACACCAATATATTTCATATTATTTATGGCTATCGTGAAGGGTGTTACTTCCATAATTTCTATCCCAGCCTATTTACATATCCAGTCTCTTGGCCTGTATATTTTTATTGATGAGTTGAGTCCATTAATGTTGAGAGATACTAATGACTATTGACTGTTAGTTCCTGTTATCTTGATATTGGTGGTGGTACCGTGTGTGTGTGTGTGTGTGTGTGTGTGTGTGTGTGTGTGTGTGTGTTTCTTTGGATTTTGCTGGTGTGGAATTATCTATTTCTTCTGTTTTGGAATACAGTTACTCTCATTGTGGTAGAGTTTTCCTTCTTGTATTCCCTGTTGGACTGGGATAGCAGAAAGATATGGTTTAAATTTGGTTTTGTCATAGAATACCTTGTTTTCTCCATTTACAGTGGTCAAATTTTTTCTGGGTGTGGCAGTCTGGGCTGACTATTATGGTGTCTTGGGTCTGCAAGACCTTCTGACTTTTAGCATCTCTGTTGCAAACTCTGATATAATTCTGATAGGTCTGCCTTTCTTTGTTATTTGGCCTTTTTACCTTGCAACTTTTAACATTCTTTCTTTGTTTTGTACATTTAGTGTTTTGATTATTATATAATGGAGGAATTTTTCTTTTCTGGCCCAATCTTGTTGTATACTGTAAGCTTTTTGTATGTTTATAGACATCTTCTTTAGGCTAAGGAAATTTTCTTCAATGATTTTGTTGAAAATATTTTTTTGGGCCTTTGAACTGGGAATCTTCTCCCTCTTCTATTCCTATTATTTGTACATGTATCTTTTCATACTGTCCCAAATTTCCTGGACATTTTGTATTAGAAACTTTGTAGATTTGCCACTTTCTATGAACAATATATCAATTTCTTCTATTATATCTTCTATGCTTGAAATTCTTTTTTTCCATAATTTATTTAATTTAATTTTATTATTTTTATTAATCATTTCATTCATTTACATCTCAAATGATATTCCATTTCCTGGTTACTCCTCCACAAGCCCCACACTGAACAACTTCTCTTTCCTCCCTCCCCTTTGCTTCTATGGGGATGTTTACCCACCTACCAACTCCCGCCCCACCACTTCAGCATCCCCCTATGCTGGGACATTGAACCTCCACAGGACCAAGGGCCTCCCCTCCCATTGATGTCAGACAAGGCCATCCTCTGCTACATATATATTTGGAACCATGGATCCCTGTACCTTCCTTGGTTGGTCTAGTGCCTGGAAGCACTGGGGGTCCAGCCAGCTGATGTTGTTCTTCCTATGAGGTTGGAATTTCCTCAGCTCCTCCAGTCCTTCCACCAGCTCCCCTACCAGGGTTCCAAGCTAAGCCTGATGGTTGGCTCCAAGTATCCACGTCTTTATTCCTCAATTGCAGCTGAACCTCCCAAGGAGCAGTCATATCAGTTTCCTGTCAGCAAGTGCCTCTTGGCAATGACAACAGGGTCACGTTTGGTGCCTACAGACAGGATAGTCTCCAGGTGGGCAGTCCCCAGAAAGCCTTTCCTTCAGTCTGTTCCATTTTTTGTCCCTGTTCTTCCTTTGGGTAGGAACATTTCTAAGTTAAAATCTTTCAGGTGGGAGTGTGGCTTCATCCTACCACCAGGGGCTGTGCCTATCTATTGGAGGTGTCTCTACACATTCTTTTCTTTTTCTTTTCTTTCTTTTTGACTGAATAAGGTTTATTGGAGTCACAGAGGAATTGGGGAGAGGGGTCAAGGGGTCAAGTTGAGGATCACAGGGGAGAAACACCTAACCAAGTTCCCCTATCCTCTTGGGGCATTGGAACAAAGAATCAAGTTGTAGTGATGGAAAGATCAAAGAAATACAAGTCAAGGGGTAGGGAAACCTCCATGTCTACCATCTCCAACAGGTCAGAGTTACACATTCTATCTCCCCTTCTCTGCTAAAATCATCCCCTTTGGGTCCTGGGAGCCTCTCGTTTCCCTGGCATCTGGGACTGTCCAGTGAAGGTACAGAGGATAGGAAATTGAGATTCTTTCTTCCATCTCTTGTAATATGTTGATGATGCTTGCGTCTATACTTCCTGCTCTCTTTTCTTAGTTTTTCAGCTCCAGTGTTGCATCGGTTTATATTTTCTTTGTTGCTCCTTTCTACTTTCAGGCCTTGCACAGTTTTATCTTTCCTATGCATCATGTCCTCCAGTAATGAGTTCATGTCAAAAATTTGGGGGTTTTAATCTGTTATCTGCCCTATACTTCAATCCCAGCTCTTAAATGTCTCAGAACTTTAGCTTTAAAATGAAGTACTGCATTAGACAATCCTTAAATTTTCAACAATACCCGAAGTACCAAGTCCCATTGATCCTATATAGATCAGCGTTTTGTTTTCTCTTCCCCAGAGTCTTTGCTTTTGTTTATTACTTTCCCATATGACAGAAATCACAGAACCCTTTGGTTTTCTCCATGTAAAAGCTACCACCAGTATATCCTCCAAAGTAATGCTAAAGAGTCTTAAACTCTCATGTCTTATTATTTCTCCACAGCTTCTTGGATTTATTCCAGATTAACAATTTTGTTTCAAGTGACTTTTGTCAATTGATATCTACTACTTTCAACTTATATTTTTAATGGCTCAATAAGTGTACGTTTACACCATATAAATGCCAAACTCTCATTATATTCGAAACAAAGCAAAATGAAACAGTCTAGTCTAACCCCACCACACAGGTTATCTTTTTGTTGCTCATGAAGACTTTCTATCCTTTACTTTTATGTCTGAAAAACTTACCATTCTCTTAGTGTTTATTTTTAGCCTCACATTGCCAAGAATTGTTCTTTGCTTCCAGTATCTTATATGTGTTCTGCAAGTATTCAGTAAAATGTTTCTCCTGTTTATTTGTTGCTGCACTGTTATCCACTCATTCTTCCACTCATTTGTTCACCTGTACTCTCACTTGCCTATGACTGTGAGCTTGTCCATCACTTACCAATCTTAGAATTGTTCTGTGGATGTAGGTTAAATGGACAAGTGTGCAAAAAATCATTTATTCATCATCATGGAATTAGTGCAATGAGTATTTGATGCTACTGCCCAGTCATGGAAATTTCTTTGCACCAAAATTTTGTTGTGAGTTACTCTGGTGCTGTTTGAATTTTGGTGTTAATTCTGCTCCCCAAGAGAGGCTGCCCCCTCTAAGAAGTAGATCACATACTCAGGTGAACTCACTGAACTTTCTCCCTATTCTTACTGATCAAATAAAGGCTAAAACCAATTATTGGGCAGTGGAAGGGAAAGGTGGGATGGGTGTTCTCACATAAGGGTAGGGGGAGAGAGAGAGAGAGAGAGAGAGAGAGAGAGAGAGAGAGAGAGAGAGAGAAGAAAGATGGAGCAGAACCACATGGCTTGGAGGAGACATAAGTCACAAGGAGTCTCATAGCTAGGGAATAAATTAGTAGAGTGATAGATCTCCTCAATCTAGGCATACAGCTTTAAATATAATAACTGATTGTGTATCTTTTTTATACTGGCTTATTGGGGTAAGACATTACCAAAACAGACTTTGCTTATCTGCCATTGAATGATGTGGAGTTGTCACTAGAATGTTTTATCAAATAACTTAATACAAAATTAATAAACTTCTATAAATATGTTTCAGTTTTAATAAGTTAAGAAGACATAAACTTACTTTTAAAATTTTCTTTTAGAAAAAAAAAGCCTTAAAGTTGGAATCTGTGCTACAAGCTTGAACCAACAAAAATAACAAAGACTAGATTTATGAAACCCATGAAAGAATGAAATTGTGTGTCTTTTGTTGGTTTATTTGTTTTATGTATTATATTTGAAGATCCACAAAGACCTTGAATCTGTCTCCAGATGGTAGCAAGGGCCTACTTCTTTTCCAAGCCATTTTCTTTGTATTCTCTTTTGTTTGACTTTGAATCACCTTTCCTTTTAAATCATTGCCACATATCAAATCTTTTGCCTACTTTTGTGATTAAAAAATATTCAAGCTTTCTGCCTTTACTAAGACAGAGTCCTATTTTAAATGTTTAAATAAATTCAACAAAGCAATAAACACAACAAAATATCTCTCTTAAGACTGAATGCACTGCATTATTAGAAATTTCAATTTTGAAAAACATTTAAGATAACCACAAGGTGTGCTACATGATATTTTCATATTATTTCTCCCCAAGATAATTTGCCAATGGACATTCCAAGTCCACCAGAAATTTCAGTTCCAGTGACCTTGCCTCCAAACAACTGCACAGATGATCAATTTGTCTGTAGGTCGAATGGTCACTGTGTTGGAAAAATTCAGAAATGTGACTTCAAATACGACTGCATTGACAAATCGGATGAGTCATCTTGTGGTAGGTGAATTCCTAACTTTTGCATAATTTAGATTTAGATATAAAACTACTGTTTTTTTTAATGAACTGTAGCACTTCTGCCTCTATACCGATGTTAAGTATTCCTGTATTATCAAGTACTTAGGAATGGGACCCTATAACATACATAGAATAATGTTTTCAAACTTTTTCCCAAGCAAATTCTCACAAAAATAAAGCATTCTGTAGTGAACACAAGTTCATAAGAAGAGTGACAAATTTTCGACACATTTTCATGTCTTGATGAAATACGGCTCTCATTTACGGCTACCTAACAATCCTTCTCTTCTTGAATGGATCAGTGGCAAATTATTAATTTATAATTGAACTTAACAGACAAAGATACAGGTGGAAGAAGCAAAATTCGCACACACCTGGGAAATGAAACACAAAGTCAGACAGAGCAAATGCTCTGCAGGGTCTTCCTCTCCTATGCTTGGATGTGAATTTGTCCTACTGCAGTATCATTCATAAAGTTAAGGGTTACAAACATGCCAATGGCAAGGCACCATGAAATCCTCATCTGTCCTCATCAGTGTGCTAACAATTCCTAGGGTTTAACTTCTATAATAAGCGTAGAAATTTTTCCCTTAACTCAGAAAAAGGTCATTCTTAATTTGCAACTATACTACAAATCTAGACTATTTTCGACGCTAGTATACTCCATACTGCACGGGTCATACAAGAGAACAGTTCTTATCATTTCAACAATGTAAAAAACAGATATTGAGTCCTACATATCATTACAAGATAATTCAACACAACATATATTAATATCAGAGTTTAACATCCAAATGCAATAAATCACTGCACAGTTTGAAAAAGGAATGATTTCCAGTGACATGTTTCTTTGGCAGATTTTGTAGTAATATATGTATTTATGGTTTTCATCTGTGGCAATCCACAAGTGTTAATACATTTAGAAACTGGGTCAATGTCAGGGTTTCTATAGCATGCATAAGAATTTGTTGAATTGGTTTTATTTTTACTTAAGCAATAGTGATTTCCACAGAGATGGAGAATATATATATATATATATATATATTCATTCAGCAAAAGGAGAAAGAGAAAGAGGGAGAAATTATTTAGAAAGCAGCTGTCTCCTGAGAGGCACAGCCAGAGCATGTCAAATACAGAGGCAAATGCTTACAGCAAACCATTGAACTGAGAACAGGACCCCTGTGGGAGGAATTAGAAAGGTTTGAAAAAGCTGAAGGGGCTTGCAACCCCATAAGAACAACAATGCCAACCAACCAGAGCTTCCAGGGACTAAACTACTACCCAAAGACTATACATGGACAGACCCATGGCTCCAGCTGCACATGTAGCAGAGGATGGCCTGGTTGGGCACCAATGGAAGGAGAAGCCCTTGTCTTGCCAAGGCTGGATCCCCCAGGGATGGTTGGGGAGGGAAACACCCTTATAGAAGAAAGGGAGGGAGATAGGATGGAGGCTTATGTCTGGGAAACAAGGAAAAGGAATAACATTTGAAATGTAAATAAAAATTATCCAATAAAAAAAAAAGCATTGCCCCATGAAAATCAATGGAGTTCTATTTTTTTATATTAGAATACAATCACTACAAGAATCTTAAAAACATTCAAGGTATTAAGACCAATATAAATGATTGTATGTAACATTGCTTTGAAGGCAAATGCTTTCACTGACATCTTTATGGAATGAGCCAAAGTTAAGTAGTATATTACCATGGACAAGGAAATGTCAGAAGGTCACAGCTCAGAGGTCATGCAGGCAGCCGAGGAGCTGAGTAGGAAGAGATGGAAGATAGATGCCCTAGGAGCTAATTAACATCTCACCTCCTAGAGCGAGGATATTGTTAATGTATGCATTTATTCACATATTTTACTTTCTGTGGAGATTCAAAGAAAAATGAACCTCAAATTTTAAATAGTTTTCTTGTGATTTTATAAAACATTCGCCTAAATATTTTATCAGTGCTTAAGTTATTTATGAAAACTAGGGAGATGGTTTAGTTGGTGAAGTGCTGGCTAAGTAAGCATGAAGACCTGTGCTTGATGCCCTGAACATATATAAAAGCTAGGTTTGACAGTTTTGTCCTGTAAGCCCAAAAGTCCAGAGATAGGGAACTTAAGACTCACTAACCACACTAGCCACCTGCCTTCTCCTCATTGATAACTAGCAAGACAAATGCAAGATCCTGCCTCAAAATAGTAAATTGCAGAACACCTGAGAAACAAGACACAAGGGTGATTTGTAGCCTGAGCCCACAGGAACACACACACACACACACACACACACACACACACACACACACACACACACACACACACACACGTGCGCGCGCGTTTTGTGGTATGGTATTTTTAAACCAAGCATAAGAAAGTGCTGCAGAGTATAAACTCCCCCTTACTGTTCTTTGTTATTAGCTAATCTTGTCTTTGTTCTGTTTTATTCAAGTACTAGAGACTTGTACATTTGAAGATAGAAACCTATGCAAATGGTACCAACCAACACCCGCAAAATCACTCCATGATTCAAATACATTCAGGTGGGGACTCGGTAATGGACTCAGTATTCATCACGGGGAAGAAAACCACAGACCATCATTAGATCACACAAAGTAAGTAACTACGTGTTTCAAAAGTCTTTCTTAGGAGACATTGCCCCGACCCACCTTACCCTAGGTCAATGATATTATAGAGATTAATGTAGTGCCCAAGAACAACAGAGTTGAATGTATTATTTTGCACTCACTGTACCAGAAAAAAAATAACTTTAAAAGCAAAAAAAAAAAAAAAATTCCAGGCAAAAGCACTTGCTGTTACCCACAATGGGCTTGTGTTCAGTCTTCAGATCACATGGTGTAAAGAGTGACTCAATTCCCACAAGTTCTGTTCCAACTCGTAGACATTATCTTTTAGACACGTGTAGTGGTGAATCAATCTGGCAGCTACACTTATGCTGGTCCCCAATAACGTCATAGAGAAATTGCACCTCAGTTGCTGATCAGTTAAATGATGTACCTTAAACTTCTATGCTAATCTGGCTACCTCCAGCCCCATCTCATGATACTCAAATATTATTATTGATCTGGCTTTTTTGGACACCTTCTTCATGGCTGTAATTCTTCCAAATTGCCAGTTGATCTGAATCTTTTTTTCTCCTTTTCCTTCCTCTGGCTGGCAGACATGCTACCCTATCCTCTATTCTGCTCAGCCATGAGCTGTTCAGCATTTATTGACAATGCAGAGAATAAATGGTAAGAATTGTTTGCACAAACTTGAAATACAAGATTCTTGGTATAAGAGTTACAATGCTGTGTCTGGATTGAAACAAGGTATAAGAGGAGAGAAATCAGTGTTTTAATAACATAAGGGCAAACTTTACACTGCATAAAACTATCATGCTTATGCCATCTTCCACAGACACACAATTGTGTGCAAGCTTCCATGTACATTCACGTATGCATACATAGACTCACAGGGATACAAACTCATACACAATTAAAAGCAAAGAATTATTCCATGACACTAGACACAAACAAAAACATAAAAGTATAAATGTTATGTAATATTTTAATATCCCCTCTCCGTGAGAAGCTCAGGAATTTGTTTACTTGTTTATTTATTTACTTATTTATGCCTCTGCCTATGGCCTTCAATATTCTAGCCAAATACTTTACCACTGAGCTACATTTCTAGCATGAAAACTACTGTAAATATGTTGTTGTTTTAAAAAACAAACCAACATTGAGGCTGATGAGATATCTCACTCAGTAACAATGCTGAGGAAGCAGAGACAGGAAGTTTTTTTGGCTCCCTGAGTAGCCTGGAAAGCCTAGGAGGGAAGCTTCAGGCTAGGGAAGGACGTTTCTCCAAAAGAAGGGAGATGATGCCTTGAGAAAGGATATGGAGTTGACCTCTGGCCTTTACACACACACACACACACACACACACACACACACACACACACAAACACACTGACAAAATACTCACACATATACATTCACAGTTATAGAAACAAACACACACACATGCACAGATACTCACAGAAACCTGCACATACACACACAGACAAACACACATACACTGACAGATACTCATAGACACACACACACACACACACACACACACACAGACAAACACACTAACAAAATACAGATACAGAAACACACACACTCACAGACATACACACATACACTTAGACTCATAGACACACACTCAGACACTCACAGAAACACACACACACAGGGACAAAAAAACCCACAAACTCACAGATACTCACAGTGTTATACACATACACTTATACCCATAGACACACACTCAGACACTCACAGAAACACACACATACACAGTGATACACACATACACTTATACTCATAGACACACACTCAGACACTCACAGAAACACACACACACACACAGGGACAAAAAATCTCACAAACTCACAGATACTCACAGAAACACACATACACACACAGAGACAGACAGACAGACACACACACACACACACACACGTGTAAAATCAACTGAACATTCTTCTCTCTGACTGACTTCTATAATTTTTTAGCCATCCATCTCTTTCTAGATCTTTTTCTTTATCAGTTAATTCCTCCCATGTTGTTCTCATAACTACAAGCAAAGCAGAAATAAAAGGGATTAGCAAGTGGTGAGCGGGCTTTTTCTGTACAGAGGACAAATTAGACAGTACTGAGCTGGTGATAGGCAGAAAGAGAGGATTCTCTTGTACAGACAGAACAAGTGCAAACCAGATGGAGAATGTAATTTTTTTCTTTACTAGATTCACCATTAAACCATTTGTTCATTAAAATATTTCTCATTTTGGAAGTCTCTGAATATTTTGTATTTTAAAGACATACTTTATAGCAACCATTTTTGTCTCTTGGCTTCCTATTTATTTTATATATTGGACTTTACAAATTAATTTCATAACAATGACTACAAGTACAGAATAAAAAATAGTGAAGGAAAATCGATAGTCTTGTAATGACAGTCCTCCCATTTGTACTAACCCCAACCCAGTCTCCTGAAGATTTCTTAATCTGTTATAAGATTGTATAATTGTTCAACTATACTTTCACTGGGCATTAGTTAGTTCATATTTGTAAAATAGTATGTTCATATATTCTATAGCCACATCTTCATTCAAAAAGATATTAATTTTTGTTAATATCTTTATTCAAAGAAATAGACATTCTGGTTTCTTATCGCCTGTTCCTCTTCTCCATCTTCCTGATGTATAAGTATGTGATTTAATTTAATTTTTGTGTGTTTTGTTTTATATGGGAGGGTAGAGTCTCACTTTGTAGTCTATTGTGGTTTGGAACTTGCTGAAAAGAGTCGGCTGCCCACAAGTCACACAAGTCCACTTCCCTTGTCTCCTGGGTGGTAGGACTATAGTGGGGTGCACTGTCTTTGGCATTTAATAATTATACTTCGGCATATTATATCCTTTACAGTCTTTAGCTTATACACTTTTGTTTACACTTTAATTAATGGTTGTTCTTTTGTTTCTTTGTTTTAATCAATCCACTTTTTTTTTTTTTTTTTTTTTTTTGGTTCTTTTTTTCGAGAGCTGGACCAACCCAGGGCCTTGCACTTCCAGGCAAGCGCTCTACCACTGAGCTAAATCCCAACCAATCCACTTTTAAGTTTTATAACTCATCTCAGATTCCTTCCCACTTTTCTTCAAGAGAGGCTGTCACTGAAGACCCTTGCCAGAATGTCCTCTGATTTTCCTCTGATGTGCCACAGAGTTCTTTTTTCTAAGCTTGCTCTTCATTTACTGCATAACGTATAAAATCCCTAGGACTCTAAACATTAAGACTTTTCTACCCTTGGCTAAGTCTACATTTTCTGTCTTATCTGTTCACTTGAATCTCCCTTACTGCTTGTATATCTCTTTCGTTACCACAGATTTTATATATTTATAGATGCCCTTCAGGTATCTATTATGGTAAAATGTAAGACCTTTAACAGTTAACTCGATAAGAGAAGCAAAACTTGATAGGGAATGCCTAACTGTAAAGTGATGAGTTCCTCACATTCTACTGTGTATCTCCATGGTGATTTTAAAACTATGGATGCTTTTTAATTTTAAATGGTGACATGTGACTTACTTTAATGTTTTATTTCTCACATGCTATACTTTGTAAAAAAAAGTCTTTCACACTTTAAAATTATAGTTATTCAATTTTTTTTTACAATTTTTCTGGCTACTTTGAATCACGGCCTATTTAGAGCAGTCAGTACCTAATACAGTATATGAAATATTAATTTGACCTAGAGGGAAAAGTCTTACAACTTAAAAATCAGAAGAGGAATGATTTGGTTTTATTCAGATAAGCATATGAATTTCTCTTACTTTTCTTTTTTATTGAATATTTTTTATTTACATTTCAAATGTTATTCCCTTTCCTGCTTTCCTGTCCATAAGCCCCCTATCCCATTCCCTCCCCTACTTCTATAAGGGTGTTCCCCCTTGCCAACCATCACCCCTTCACAACTCCCCACCCTGACATTCCCTACACTGGGGGGTGCAGCCTTGGCAGGATCAAGGGCTTCTGCTCCCATTGGTAGCAATAAGGCCATCCTCTGCTACATATGCAACTGGAGCCATGGGTCTGTCCATGTGTACACTTTGGATGGTAGTTTAGTCCCTACAAGCTCTCATTGGTTGGCATTGTTGTTTTATGGGGTTTCAAGCCCCTTAAGCTCCTTCAATCCTTTTACTAATTTCCCCAATGGGAACGCTGTTCTCAGTTCAATGGTTTGTTGATAGCATTTGCCTATATATTTGTCACGCTCTGGCAGAGCCTCTCAGGAGACAGCTATATCATGTTCCTGTCAGCATGCACTTCTTGGTTTCATCAATCTTATCTAGTTTTGGTGGCTATATATATATATATATATATATATATATACACACACACACAGCCCATATATATCTATATATGTATATGTATATGTATATGTATATATATGTATACAGCTCATACACACACACACACACACACACACACACACACACAGCCCATATATATATGGATCCCTCCGCATAGAAGGGTCTGAATGGCCATTCATTCAGTCTCTGCTCCAAACTTTGTCTCCATATCCCCTCCTGTAAACATTTTTGTTCCCCCTTTTAAGAAGGAGTGAAGCATCCACACATTGGTCATCCTTCTTCTTGAGCTTCATGTGGTCTGTGGATTATATCTTGAGTAATTCGATCTTTTGGGCTAAAAACCACTTATTTGTGAGTGCATGCCATGTGTGTATTTAAGAGATTGGATTACCTCATTTAGGATGATATTTTCTAGTTCTACCTTTTGCCTGTGAATTTCAGGATGTCATTGTTTTTGATAGCTGAGTAGTATTACATTGTGTAGATGTACCACATTTTTTAATCCATTCCTCTGTTGAAGGGCATCTGGTTTCTTTCAAGCATCTGGCTATTATAAATAAGGCTGCTATGAACATAGTGGAGCATGTGTCCTGGTTATATGTTGAGCATCTTTTGGGTATATGCCCAGGTATAACAGGGCCCTCAGTTGGTGGAATGTCCAAATTTCTGAGGAAACCCTAGACTGATTTCCACAGTGGTTATACCGTCTTGCAATCCCACCAACAATGGAGGAATATTCCTCTTTCTCCTCATCCTAGCCAGCATCTGCCATCACCCGAGTTTTTGATCTTAGCCATTCTGACTGGTGTGAGGTGGAATCTCAGTATAGTTTTGATTTGCATTTCCCTAATGACTAAGGGTGCTGAATATTTATTTAGGTGCTTAGCAGACATTCAATATTCATCAGCTGAGAATTCATTGTTTAATTCTGTACCCCATTTTTAATAGGGTTATTTGGCTCTCTGGAGTCTAACTTCTTGAGTTCTTTGCATATTTTGGATATTAGCCCTCTATCTGATGTAGGATTGGTAAAGATCTTTTCCTAATCTGTTGGGTGCCATTTTGTCCTAATGACAGTGTCCTTTCCCTTACAGAAGCTTTGCAGTTTTATGAGGTCCCATTTGTCAGTTCTTGATGTTTTGTTCAGGAAAATTTCCTCATTGCCCATGTGTTCCACGCTCTTCCTGACTTTAGATACTATTAGTTTGAGTGTATCTGCTTTTATGTGGAGGTTCTTGATCCATTTGGACTTAAGCTTTGTACAGGCTGATAAGAATGGATCAATTTGCATTCTTCTACATGCTGACCTCCAGCATCATTTGTTGAAAATGCTATCTTTTATCCATTGGGCTGTTTTAGCTCCTTTGTCAAAGATCATATGATCATAGGTATGTGGGTTCATTTCTGGGTCTTCAATTCTATTCCCTTGATCTACCTGCCTTCCAGTTTTACCACTATTGCTCTGTAATACTGCTTGAGGTCAGGGATAGTGATTCCCCTAGAAGTTGTTTAATTGTTGAGGATAGTTTTTGCTTTCCTAGGTTTTTGTTGTCCCAAATGAATGTGAAAATTTCTATTTCTATCTCTATGAAAAATTGAGTTGGAATTTTGGTGGGGATTGCATTGAATCTGTAGATTGCTTTTAGCAAAATGGCCACTTATACTATATTAATCCTGCGAATCCATGAGCATGGGAGATCTTTCCATCTTCTGAGATCTTCAATTTCTTTCTTCAGAAACTTGAAGTTCTTCTCATACAGATTTTCCAATTGGTTAGTTAGAGTCACAACAAGGTATTTTATGTGATTTATGACTATTGTGAAGGATGTCATTTCCCTAATTTCTGAGCCTGCTTATCCTTGAGTAGAGGAAGGCTACTGATTTGTATGAGTTAATTTTGTACCCAGCCACTTTGCTAAAGATCTTTACCAGGCTTAGAAGTTCTCTGGTGGAACTTTTGAGGTCACTAAGAATACTATCATATCATCTGCAAATGGTGATATTTTGACCTCTTCCTTTCTAATTTGGATCCCTTTGACCATTTTTGTTGTCTGATTGCTCTAGATAGGACTTTGAGTACTGTATTGAATAAGTAGGGAAAGACTGGGTAGCCTTGTCCAGTCCCTGATATTAGTGGGGATGCTTCAAGTTTCTCTCCATTTAGTTTAATAGTAGCTACTGGTTTGCTGTACATTGCTTTTACTGTGTTAAGGTATGAACCTTAAATTCCTGATCTTTCTAGGGCTATTATCATGAAGGGGTGTTGAATTTTGTCAAATGATTTCTCACATCTAATGAGATGATCATGTGGATTTTTTTTTCCTTTGAGTTTGTTTACAGGGGATTATGTTGATGGATTTCTGTATACTGAAGCAACCCTGCATCCCGTGGATGAAGCATACTTGATCATGATAGATGATCATTTTGATGTGTTCTTGGATTCAGTTTGGGAGAATTTTACTGAGTATTTTTGTGTCTATACTCATAAGGAAAATTGGTCTGAAGTTCTCTTTCATTGTTGGCTCTTTGTGTGATTTAGATATAAGCATGATAGAAGGAATTAGGTAGTGCTCCTTCTGTTTCTCTTTAGTGGAATAATTTGGAAGTATTGGTATTAGACCTTCTCTGAAGGTCTGATGAAATTCTGCACTAAACTCATCTGGTCCTGAGCTTTGGTTGATTGGGAGACTTTTAATAACCGCTATTTCTTTACTAGTTATGGAACTGTTTAGATGGTTTATCTGATCTAACTTTAACTTTGGTACCTGGTATCTGTCCAGAAAACTATCCATTTCATCCGGGTTTTGCCAGTTTGTTGGATATAGACTTTTGTAGTAGGATCTGATGATATTCTGAATTTCCTCAGATTCTCTGGTTATCTCTCCCTTTTCATTTCCGATTGTGTTAATTTGGATACACTCTCTGTGCTCTCTGGTTAATCTGGCTAAGGGTTTATCTACCTGGTTTTGTTGATTCTTTCTATTGTTCTTTTTGTTTCTACTTGATTGATTTCAGCCCTGAGTTTGACTATTTCCTGCCTTCTACTCTTCTTCGGTGCATTTGTTTCTTTTGTTCTAGAGTTTTTAGGTGTGCTGTCAAAGAGTTAATGTATGCTCTCTCCAATTTCTTTTTGGAGGCACTCAGAGCTATGAGTTTTCCTTTTATCACTGCTTCCATTTTGTCCCATAAGTTCAGCTATGTTTTCATTAGATTCTAAGAAGACTTTAATTTCTTTCTTCCATTCTCCCTCAACCAAGTTATCATTGAGTACAGTGTTATTCAACTTCTATGTGTATGTGGGCTTTCTGTAGATTTTGTTGTTATTGAAGACCAGCCTTTGTCCCATGGTGATCTGATAGGATGCATGAGATTATTTCAATCTTATTGTATTTGTTGAGACATGTTTTGTGACCATTATATAGTCAATTCTGGAGAAGGTACCAGGAGCTGCTAAGAAGAAGGTATATTCTTTTGCTTTAGGATGAAATGTTCTTTAAATCCACTTGGTTCATAACTTCTGTTAGTTTCTTTATGTCTCTGTTTCGTTTCTGTTTCCATGATTGGTCCATAGATGAGAGTGGGGTGTTGAAATCTCCCACTATTATTGGGTGAAGTGCAATGTGTGATTTCAGCTTTAGTAAGGTTTCTTTTATGAATGTAGGTGCCCTAACATTTGGAGCATAAACATTCAGGATGGTGAGTTCATCTTGGTGGATTTTTCCTTTGGTGAATATAGAGTGTCCTTCCTTATCTTTTTTGATATATTTTGGTTGAAAGCAGATTTTATTCGATATTAGAATGGCTATCCCAGCTTGTTTCTTAGAACCATTTGCTTGGAAAATTGTTTCCCAACCTTTTACTCTGAGGTAGTGTCTGTCTTTGTCACTGATGTGTGTTTCCTGTATGCAGCAAAATGCTGAGCTCACTTTACATATCCAGTCTTTTAGTCTATGTCTTTTTATTGGGGAACTGACTCCATTGATTTTAAGAGATATTAAAGAATAGCTATTGTTTTTCCCTGTTATTTTTGCTGTTAGATGTGAAATTATGTTTGTGTGTCCCTTTTCTTTTTGATTCATTGCAAGGAGATTTCTTTCTTGCCTTTTCTAGGGTGTAGTGTCCTTCCTTGTTTTGGAGTTTTCTGTCTATTTTCCTTTGTAGGACTGGATTTGTAGAAAGATATTGTGTGAATTTGATTTTGTCATAGAATATCTTGGATTCTCCATCTACGTTAATTGAGAGTTTTGCTGGATACAGTGACCTGGGCTGGCATTTGTGCTCTCTTAGGGTCTGTATGATATCTGTCCAGGATCTTCTGGCTTTCATAGTTTCTGGTGAGAAGTCTGTTGTAATTCTGATAGGTCTGTCTGTATATGTTACTTGACCTTTTTACTTAATGCTTTTAATATTCTTTTTTTGATTTGTTCATTTTGTGTTCTGACTATTATTTGATTGGAGGAATTTCTTTTCTGGTCCAATCTATTTGGAGTCCTGTAGGCTTCTTATATGTTTATGGATATCTTTTTTTAAATTTAAGGATGTTTTCTTTTATAATTTTGTTGAAGATATTTACTGGCCCTTTAAATTGGGAGTCTTCGCTCTCTTCTATACCTATTATCCTTAGGTTTGATGTTTTCATTGTGTTCTGGATTTCTTGGATGTTTTGGGTTAGGAACTTTTTGCATTTTACATTATCTTTGATGGTTGTGTCAATGTTTTCTATGGTATCTTCTGTCCCTGAGATTCTCTCTTCTGTCTCTTCTATTCTGTTGGTGATGCTTGCATCTATGACTCCTGATCTCTTCCCTAGGTTTTCTATTCCAGGGTTATCTCCCTTTGTGCTTTCTTTATTGTTTCTATTTCCATTTTTAAATCCTCGACGATTTTGTTCAATTCCTTCACCTGTTTGTGTTTTCCTCTAATTCTTTAAGGGATTTTTGCATTTCCTTTTTAAGGACATTTACTTGTTTACCTGTGTTGTCCTGTATTTCTTTAAGGGAGTTATGTATGTCCTTCTTAAAGTCCTCTATCACTGTCATGAGATGTATTTTTAAATCCAAATCTTGCTCTTCTTGTGTGTTTGGATATCGTGTATTTACTTTGGTTGGAGAAATGGGCTCTGATTAGCCAAGTAGTCTTCATTTCTGTTGCCTAGGTTCCTGTGCTTACCTCTTGTCATCAAGTTGTCTCTGGTGTTAGCTTGTTTTGCTGTCTCTGACAATACATGACCCTCCTGTAAGTCTCTGTGTCAGTATTCCTGTTTTCTTTCAGCCAGAGAGCTGCTGACCTAAAGCCTCTGGGAAGGTCGCTTGTAGTAGAAGAGTTCATCTTACCTCTGCTCTTTGTTGTGTCGGTGCTCCAGGTGACTGGCTTTCAGCTCTAGTTGCAGGCAGAAACCATCAAGTTTCTGCTGCTGACTGCTCTTACGGTTCTGTATCCAGAGGGCACTAGGCATGTTCCTTTTGAGCCAGGAATGTGAGCACTGGTGGTGGTCTCCCCTGAGCTCTCAGTATTGTCCACACTTCTGAAAGTGTTGTTCTCCCACCTCCCCCCATGGGGTTTGGGTACCACATATGAATTTCTAATGACATCAGTTTGCCAAAAATTATGATCATATCTTCCCCTCTTCCCACTTTTCTCATATTGTTTTAAGCGATCATATTCTTGTTTTTATTTTCATATTTATTGTCTCTTTACATTTACCTTAATCATTATTTCACTTGAGCTTTGGCTGGGTCTTATTGCTGCTTCTCGTCATTTAATTCAGTCTTTTATTTTCCAGACCCCAGTACCTACCATCTGCCCTGTTTTGTAGTCCAGAACTCATGTGCTGCAAGTTCACAACTTCTCTTTGTCAGTTTGATTTCAGGGAAACCTGTTGCAGTCCACACATTGATGTTACACTTTCCAATTTAAGGCTGAAACACCTCAGCTTGCAGGAATGATGCTTCAATAAAAGGCTAACTCCATGTCCGATCTCTTTGGTCAGTGTGCTCTTATATACATAGGAAGGCATCACATCTTTACCATTTTCTTTGGGTTACAAATTTTCCCTTGTTTTCTGAGCTCTCGTTCATCATTTTTTTTCTGGTAAAATGGTAAAAGCATATCTGCTCACAGTATACAGAGTGTCACACAATAAATGTTGTGCTGGCTTTAATCATATATATTTGTCATTAAGTAATAAATTGAAATATCTATATACTAAATGGTGTTGGGTTGTGTCTGACTTCACGTCAATGGAAGTCCCAAGAGGCTTCTATTGTACATGGAAACAAACTCTGTTGTGTTATTAAAGTATATTGCAACAAAGAACAAATTAGGGCTAAATTCGAAATGTACTCAGGAGTAGTGAAGGTGTAAATGGGATTATGTCAATGTATTATCTAAACCAGAGACATATTTCTTTCTATGTGTCTCCATCCTTCCATTTCTAATAAGCTACATGATCCTGAAACTGTCCCAGGGCCTGCACGTCCCAATCTGCCGCATTGTTTTTGGCTGTCTGGCCCACAGTAAGTCTCCACAAGGAGATAAAGCACCACATTCAATTCATGTAAAATAAGAACCCTGGCAGATGTTTAATTTCTATACCCACATGCTAGTGAGCCTTGAAGAAGGAAGTGGCCTCTAGCCCATGTCTATCCTATGTCTCCCTAAGGTTTTTTCCAAGCTTCATTCTCAGCCAAGAGAGGTTGTCTCACAAATTCTGTAGCTTATTATAAGCTTCAAGCTCAGTTTTTCTTGAAGGGAAGCTTTGCTCACTTAGAAAACGCTTCTCTTTCCCCTTCCTCTAGTGTGTGGCTCTAGAAACACAAAGGCAGTTTTCAAAGTCATTCTCTCAAAAGAATTTTCAAGACCAGTTTCGAGAATTCAAAAGGATGGTGACAATTATCTTTCCCTTATGACTCGCTCCCTAGGCCCTACCTAAAGCAAAGACCACTTCTGGCGCAGTACAGGAAAGGTCATTTACATGCAAGTACAGGAGGAAAAAAGACATTCATATATTTCAAAATATTCTTCCACTTTAAACACATAATGAGGCAATAAAAACTCTGGGTAATTCATGCTATGTTAGGATGGCATAGGCAACTTTTAACTCTATATTTGAGTTCTAAACAAGATTTTTAAAATGTCTGTTTTTTATTATGAAAATAAAATGTCTAAGCTTAATAGAATTATATTCCAAAATGAAATTTTCTTTTTAAAAATATAAGCATACTTGTACATGTGAAATAAATTCTATGATTGTAAAATTAAGGTTGCACTTTTATTTTTCATTTACTTTTAGGAGCATGTCACCATTTGACACAACTAGTTCATTTGTTTCATATAAATTCGACAGCCCATTCTCCCTTTTAAGGTTAAGAATATGTAGCAGGAAGCTGCTGAAGGCATTGTCCTGTATACAGCAAAACTGCTGGCAAGATGTCTTCTCAAAATTCAACAAAGCAATACAATAACATATGTATAAAAAATACTCCCGAAAGTCACCTATTTCCCTTTATACTATAAAAAGAGAGGCCATTTAGAAGAAAAGTTATTTTCTTAGTATTTTTTGGAAAGATGATCTGTTGAGGAAGAGGAAGAAGAAGAAATAACAAGGGGAGAGATGAGGAAGAGGTAGAGGAAGAATGGGAGGATGGAGAGGAGAGAGAAGAAGAGGAAGAGGGAAAGGGAAGAGGAGAAAAGGTAATGGGGGATGAATCTATGTCCTTTATTTGTCCAGAAACTACTAGGGAGTGTGTCTGGAACAATTTTTTTTTCAGGTGAGCTTGTTTTGAGATTACTATTAATTTAACACTAAACTAGGATACGGAGCATATGTAGGGCTTGAATGCCACCTAATTCTCTGGAGTTTAAACATGCTTGGAATGATGTGGGTTTGGAACTTTGTAGAATGATCTCTCCCAGATTTTACTCTGATCACAGAAGCTTAGTCTGTGAACCATACAATCGGTGTAATTAGCCGTTCTTTTAGCTCAGCAGAATTATTACAGTATGTGTATTCATAGCTAAGTACTGGAAGAGTTATAATCATTCTTATATCATAGAGAATGCTTTCCAAGTCTGTTGTTATTAAATGCCCATTGCCTGATAAAATAAACTAAAAAATAAATAAAGAACTTTCCATGAGCATGTACTCTAAACAATCGGCAAAATTTCCAGATTAGTGATTTCTAAATGTGCTCCAGAAATTTCTGAGAATATCAGGACTTTAAAATGAAAGTATGTAACTTTATACATATCAATATACTTTATACATATATGTAAAACCATTCTACTAAATTTACACATATGCAAATATATATGCCTTAAAATATGTGAAACATATGCATGTATACATATGCACAGACATATAAATAAGATTATAGTTAAATGTAGATTTTGAAACATTTATATCAACATTTAGAATAATAATTATCAGCCTTTAGAAACAGTTTTACAGTAATAAATATGAATACAAACATTCAAATTCTAAGTAGACTATACTGATTTGGAATGGTTTTAATACTTGTGGGCAAGTGGCACTCCTGCTAATTACTTAAGGGCTGAAGGAGATGTTAAATTACACTTTTAAAACAGTAGAGAAAAAATGCCTTTCTGTTAGAATGTCCCGAGGTTAATTTCTTATTGTTCACTTTCACATGTAATTTGCTTTGTGTAATTAAGGGAATTACATTACAGGTTTTCATTTAATCCATTAGTAGTTGATCTTGACAGGTAGTTTATGAAGAACTATCTTCAGTTACTTAAAGTGCATGTATTTTAGGAGACTATACTCTATGTAAAATTATAATGCATACTGAGAAGGAGATTTGCTAACATGTTTTCTAAATAAGGTAATTTTTAATGAAATGTTGGAAATAAAAATGTATAAATTTATGATGTTGCCAAAAATCACTTCCTCGTTTGAATATGTGCTAAACTACATTTTAATCACAGTTTCAATTTTATTCAAATATTAAAATTAATTTTCATTATTTAACTTTTTAAAAAATAAAGCAAACATATTCATTTCTGGTAGAGTCAGTGTAGTTCAATGACTGAAAAGGGAAACCATCTTCCCCAGTCATACAAAGGCAGAGTCAACTTAATTCTCCACATGAAAGTAAAGCTTTAAACTTAAGTCTTATTTGTAGATACCCCCAATGGTATTTTCTAACAATAGTTACAGCAGAGTTACTCACAGCAGTAAACTTTCCTACCTAGTACTCCTACCAGCCATCTTGTCCAGGGTTATGGTTCCCTTATCATAGTCCTATGAATCTGAAGGCCCTACTCTGAAAATAGACCGCATCTCTAGTCATGGGCCCACTGTTTCCGTGAGTGGAGTGGCATGCACACGGTAGAGTTCCACTTGCTGTCTATTGCTTGCGTGCTCCTACTCTCCCTGGAGGACGCATCAGGTAATAAGCTGTGCTTGTTTGTGTTTCCACCTTTACTAAGTCATGGGAAGATTCTCAAGCTTTTTGCTTATTGGTATATGATAAGAGTGCAAAATACTGAGTTTCGATTTTGTGTTTCCTTACATATATGTGATGCCCTTTGCCACAATCATCTCTCATCCCTTTTTACTAGATAGTCCTATTTTGTATTATGTCTGATATTTATTTATGTAAATATATTTCATATAAGAAAGAAAACATTGACTCTTCATCCTTCTAAATCTGATTTGCCTCACTTGATATGACAGTCTCTAGTTACAACATGTTTATGCAAAGGACGTAACTTCATTCTTTTCTATGGCTAAAAAAGCTTATTGCATGATTACTTCATTCTCTTCATACATTCATTTGTTGATAGACATTTAAGATCATTTTGTTTACTAGGTATTAGGAATACTACTGTGTTAAACATGCATGTACACATATCTTTGTGTTTTGCTGACTTGCCTTAACTTGGTAATATATTCCCCTGAGGTGGTGTAGCACGATTCTCTGTTTTTAGATTTTTGAGGACACAGATTACCTTAGTACCTAAATTATATTTCTATCAACAATATATAAAGGTTCCTTTCCATCAAATTTACTCTTAATACTTACCAGCATTTGTTGTTTGTTTTCTTTATGATAGCCTTTCTGCATGGGATGAGATGGAATATTAACGTAGTTTAGTTTTGCATTTCTCTAATGGCTAATACAAATTAATCAGAACAATACCATGAATGATATCACATAATGCTCTTGTTGACTTTTTTCTCTTTTCAATTTATTCTTCTCTCATATATTACATCTGGACTTCAGTTTTCCTCCCTCTATTCTTCCCAGTTCCCTCTCTTTCCCCTCCCTTCTCCCCCTTATCAACTAATTCTCTGTTTCCATTCAGAAAGGAGCAGCCCCCTTCCACCAGTATCAACTGAACATGGCATAACAAGTTACAATAAGACAAGGCACAACCTTCATGTCAAGGTCAGATAAGACAACCGAGTAGGAGAAAGAGGTTCCAAAAATGGGCAAAAGAGTCATATATACCCCCTGCTCCCTCTGTTAGGAATCCCTTAAGATCACTGAGCTACACAACTCTCACATATATGCAGAGGACCTAGTTCTGACCCACCCAGGCCTCTGATTGTCACTTCAGTCTCTGTGAGCTCCTATGAGACCTACTTAGTTGATTCTTGTGGTGTGCTTGACCCCTCTGGCCTTAACAATCTTTCTTCTTCCTGTTACATGGGAGTTCCTCAAGCTCTGTATAATTTTTGGCTGTGGGTCTCTGCATCTTCTCTCATCAGTTCCTGGATGAAGCCTCTCTGATGACAAGTATCCTAGGCTGCATTCTACAAGTATAGCAGAATATCATTAGAAATCCCGTCAATGATTTTTTCCAGTCAGGCTGGTTCTATTGTAAGCCTCTGGGCTCTCTAGCCTCTGTTTCCTGGCTATCCAGGCAGTGTCATGTATAGGCTCCCACTTAAAATGTGGGCTTCAAGTTGGAGTGGTCATTGGTTGGCCACACCCACAAGTTTAGCACCACTTTTACCCCAGCCCATATTGTACATAGGTCAAATTTTAGGTTGAATGTTATGTGGTTCAGTTGACGTCCCAGTACTACCCCTGGAAGCCTTGCCTAGTCACAGAAGATGACGAGTTCAGGTTCCATATCCTCCATTACTGCGAGTCTTTGTTAGGGTCACCCTCGTAGATTTCAGAGAGTCTGTTGCACTAGTTTTTGACCATCACCTCTAAAATGGCCCCTAAATCCTATCATCTCTCTTAGGACTCTTTTGCTCCATCACCTCCCCCGTATTTCCTATTCCCATCAAATTCTGCCCCAAGTCCACCTACAAAATATATTCTACTTCCCATTCTCAGGGAGATCCATGCACACCCTCCTGCCTTGAGGCCTCCTTGATACTTAGCATCCTTGGGTCTATGGATTGTAGCACAATTATCCTTTACTTAACAGCTAGTGTTGACTTATTAGTGAGTAATACACTCTTTTTGTGTCTCTGTTACCTCACTCAGGATGATTTTTTTAATTCCATCCATTTGCCTGAAAATTGCATGATGTTATTTTTTAATAGCTGAGTAATTGTATAAATGTACCACATTGTCTTTATCCATACTTCAGTTGAGGAATATGTAGGCTATTTCCGGCTGGCTATGACAAAAATAATGTTACTATGAACATGGTTTTTCAAAGTCCTTGTAGTAGGATGGAACATCCTTTGGGTATATCCTCAGGAGTGTTATAGTTGTGTCCTGAGGTAGATGGACCCCCAATATTCTAGGGAGCCACCATTTTCTTATGCATTTGTGTGTTTATATGTCAAAGAATAGTTGTGTACATGTATGCCATGATACATGTATGGTATTCAGAAAAGACATGTGGACGGTGATTTTCTCACTTCACCATATGGGTACTCGGGATTGAGCTGAGGTTATCAGGTTTGACAGCAAACTCCTTACCCACTAAGCCATCTCATAAGCTCTCTCTATTTTTTTATTTATCATATGGCTAAAACAATTATTTCCTTTGAGCACAAAATTATTTATACATAGAAAACATAAATCAGAAAGGCAAATGGTATTAGTTATGCTCTGTCACACGACTTAAGCATTGTACTTATATGTAAAGACATGTTTTAATGATATTTTTGTTGTATTATTCTTAATCTACTTTGAATTTAATACATAATCTCTGAGGAATCTCAATGAATATTGAGTCAATAGTATTTTCTCAAATGACTGTGCAGTAATTCAGTGAATCATGTCTGTACTATTTTTATTGATGAGTTAGTTGCCTTGGAGATTTTAACAAGCTTTAGTTATATATATATATATATATATATATATATACACACATATATATATATATATTGAGTTGAAACTTTGAAACTTTATGCTATGATAATTGCTTGCACTTTAAGACTTTTGATTTATTAGTACTATTAAGTTACTCTTCCAAATGTATCTCTTTTGCCAAGAGCATGGAGTAATGTTTATTTTTCTATTTTGTTGCCAACGCTGGATTTGAAATACTTTCTGTTTTCCAAGTTGATTGGTAATAATTTTTTTCATGACTTACACTACAGAGTCTCTCATCTATTGTTCTTATGCCTTGCCTATTTTGCCCTCACTTCCTATTGTGTTCTGTTTTCAAATTCAAAGGAACTATGTGGCTTCTACTTTCCAGACCTCATGTTTTGTTTATTTGGTATTTGTATTATTTACATGTATATCTAATTACATTTGCATGTATGTATATTTGAAGAACTCTGTGTATATTAGAATCTCCTGAAACTTTCTGTGCAATGAGGGTGACCTTAAACTCCTGATCCTCCTGCCTCCTCCTCCCAAGTTTTAGATTACAGGTTCGTTTCAGCATGGCTTTTACCTTCTTATGATAGAATCTAAGCTAGAACCCTGCTAATGAGAGAATCTTGGAAATGTACATTTATGTTTCTCAGACACTTTGGTATCGGAAAGACCACATAATGTGGAGAGCGTATCCCGCAAAAGCAGGATGTATAGCTGGTAAGGGAGTGCTTCAGCAGGAATTTGGGGCACATTTAGGACTATGCATACAGCAGACCAGCGGGAACCCTGATGTGGCCTATGAGTTTCCATTTTTTCATTATTCAACATGAGACCATGTTTTGAGATTATTATGGTAGAAATCTCATCATTGCAGCAGTAAAGACCCTGACAGGACTATCAGATAAAGAATGGTCTTCTTAAAGAAGCTGAAAAGGTTTTATAAAAAATAGCTTAAAGTTATAATTATTGAGAAAGATGTAAAGGAAACTGTTGCTCCTGAGATTGATGTCATATTTTTATGGCAGGAGAATATACTGTGTAATATAATAAGGACATATTATATGTAATATGATAATAACATCCATGGAAAGCTACATGGGAAGTCCCACAAATATTACAGTTCTAAGCCACAGAGGGTTTGTCTAGAAACTAAGGTAGATGTATAGAGTTGAATTGTTGATGATAGCAGGGAGCTTGATGTTTCTGTAGTCAGGATTCAGAGACGAAATGGTATCCTGAAAGATGTAGACTATTTTCCAGACAAGTGATAAATGTAAGTGGCTGTTGATTTAGGTGATGGTCCCCTCTCTGACTTGAGAATTCTAACTTATTGTGGTGATATAACATACCCATTTTCACTTGTCCAACATTTACTATTAACCGGATCAATTGAATTATTTTGTTTTCCTACTGCTAAGATAGGAGAATTCACCGCTCTCTCTACTTTTCCTTTTGTGCTATTACTAGTTTCTAGTTGGGACAGCTACAAGCGCCTAGGCCTCTGCACATCTGTAGCAGATATGCAGCTGGGCCTTCATGTGGCTCCCCCAGCAGCTGGAGGGGGGCTGTCCCTAAGGATGATGCTTGTGTGTGGAATCCATCCTCCTAACTGTGGTGCCTTGTCTGGCCTCAGTGGGAGAGGATATACCTAGGTCTGCAGAGACTTGATGGGCTAGGGTAGGGAGTATAAATAGGAGTAACTCCATCCTCTCAGAGGAGAAGGAAAGGGTAATGGGGGGAAGGAACTATGTGATGGGATGATCAGGAGGCAGGAATTGAGATGTAAAGTCAATAGGTGAATAAATTAATTGAAAAAAGTATAATGATTAAAAAGTCAATGAGTTGGCATCTGAGCACACACTTTAAAGCCAAACATGACTTTTTCAAAAACTGCTGCACTCTGTCATTTTTGAACTAAAACAGTTTTTCCCAACCAGTTGTTTCTAACATGGCCTAATCATTCCTCATTTTATTGACCCAATGCACCCCCAACTATCAAGCCTGATGAAGTTAAAATGATTTTTAACAACAGTCATGTAAATTAAATGCCCCTTCATAGTCTCCTTTAAATTAGTCAGTTGGTACATTCCAGGAAAATTCAAAGAGAAGATGACCAGGAACTATGTTAAAGGGACCCTCTGCCTCTGGTTCCCCATCTGCTTATTTCATAAGTTAGTGGAACAAGTTCCCACTTCCCATCAAGCCCTGCAAACCAAACTGTCTTCACCTCTCTAGGTCTCTAAGTAATAGAACTCTTTATTTCACTTGTTGGTTTCACAGAATTGCACAAGACTGACACATCTACACTAATTTTCATACAGGACACGAGTCTTCTCATCAGAGGACAAGGGTCAGATAATAGACACAATGTTATTCACCAGTATAAGCTACTTTCCTGTGAGAAAGTAACCAGGAAATACACTTAGTCAACTGTCTTCTTGGACAAAGCAATACATGAAAGGTATTTTGTAAGTTCCTGTAACCAAATGCCCTGAAGGCCCATCAGGGCACAGCTGAAAAGTGAAGGGGTGGGGTTGGAGGGGAATGGGAAAAGGAGAAGGAAGAGGAGGAGGAGAAGGAAGGAGCTGGCTAGGAATGGAGGAAAGGAAAGGAAGGAGAGAAGGGAGCTAGAGGAGAGATTTCCTCAGCTCTCTATTAGAGGAAGATGCATTGCCTCTCCCCCTACTTCTCTTGAGTTGATATGGCCACTTGTCTGCCTGGCTTACTGAATCTGCTCCTGACTACAGTCTTGCATTCATCATTTTGGATAAGCTTAATTTAATGGACACATTCTTCACTTGTCCTTGTTGGTTTGGTTTTAATTGCTGTGATAACCTTCATACAAACAGTCATCTGTTTTATGTTTCCAATAACCAAATAAGTGAGGTATTTTTAAAAATTCTGCCCTTTTAAACAAATTCATTATGCTGAATTTAAATGTCTCCGTGGATTTGGGGGATTAAAGAATATTGAACAAATCTTAGCAGTACAGTATACGTAAAGCCAAGTAGATATACTATGAGCTTTCATAGAGGAAAATGGAAATCTGTCTCCTAATTTGGTTGTTGTGTATTTAGTCAAGAGCAACAGAAATAGGAGGTAGGGAAGACCAGCGCATTTTCTTTGTGGCACAACCCTGCCTGCTTGAATGTGGTGATTGTTCTTCCGAATAGTAAAGAGATATTTATCTGCAGGATAATGTGGCTTTAATGCAGCTATCTACCTATCTCAGGCATTAGGAACATAAATTCTTCCTGAGAGTTTTATAGGGAATTCAAATTAAACCATAACCCAGGAACAAAAGTAGTTTGCTGTTAGTAATACTATCTGGTATGGTCCTAAGTACTGTTCCATTAAACTTACATCTATCTTCTCCAAACATAATGAAATGCAAAATAAAGGTTCCTGCCTCAGAGGTTCCAGAGGGTTTATCACACAGAATTGGTGCTCCTCAAATGTTTTGTCTCCTTATTATCCATGAAAAAAACTTTTATTTTAGTTATCAAATGGGACAGATTTAAGCTATTTTATTTGAAACATTGTATTTTCTTCTGCTTTAAAAAATAACAACCAAATTATGGAAGTTGGAGGTTAGGTATATAGGCTAACTTACTAAATCCAAAGACACGTAGCTCTCCACAGAATGGTACCATAACCCTTATGCAAAGGTATTTGTAGAAATAAATTATATGGAGTACTTTTGTAAATTAAGAATGGAGTCCTCACAAACGTGGTGAGTATAGGGCGGAAATCCCAGCTACTCCAGGGATTCTGAAGTCCTTATTTTCTTTGTAGCTAAATTGAATTTCTCAGGGCCTATTACAATAGGGTCACTGGATTCAGGAAATGTCATATTGTCTTTGCTGTTCATGTGTGTGTGTTTGTACTGGGACGAGGCATCTAGAGTTCTTGATGTAGATATACCACCTGGTCTTGTCTTTGTTGGAGAGGGTGTTCCATTTTTTGGTTGCTTCTCCTGGTTCTGGATCCTAAGTATGGAGGCTACGGGGTCCCTGGTAGAGAATGTTTCTTCGACTCAATGGACAAAAAGGAATGGAAATGCAATAGTAGAAAATTCAGAGAGGGACTTTGGGAAAGAGCTAAAGGACTTCACAAAGAGTTGGAGTTTCCATCAAGTAGAAGTAGGTTGGGAGAAAGGATGCTGCAGGACTAGGACTGAACAGGATATATTCACCCAACTGCTCCTCTTGAGGCTCAGGAAGGAAACAGTGTATTCCAGGGACAATTGTACTGACACACATATCAATCTGTAGAGCCTGTGCCACCATGCACAAGGCCTGTACAGGCTCAAGTCAGAAAGATCCTAGCAATGAGTAGGGGAGGTCGCAAAAGGACCCAACCTCTAATCAAAAGCTCTCTGTAAGGGGAAATAAATTTTCTCTCAAGGGGAAATAAATTTTGTGCTGTGGGATCTCACTGTGTGTAGCAACCACACTTCCCGCTACGAGACATACTTTGGAAAAACTGGCCAACACAAAACAAACTTAATGGGATTTTTGAGGACTTTTTGTTTCACTTTGCTTTTGTTTTCCTTTTGGGAATTTTGTTGTTTTTGTTACTTTGTTTGTTTTGACTTTTAGTTTTCGTGGTTATACTTTTTTAAATTATTTGTTTATTCATTTATTTATTTTAACACTTCAGATTTTATTTCCCTCCTGGTTCACCCCATGATTGTTCCACATCCCATACCTTCACCCCCAACCCCCACTCTCCACAAGGATGTCCCCAACGCAACCACCCTACCAGACCTTTAAACCTCCTGGAGCCTCCAGTCTCTTGAGGGTTAGGTGCATCTTCTCTGACAACCCAGATCCAGAAATCCTCTGAGATATATGGTTGGAGGCATCATCTCAGCTGCTGTATGCTGCCTGGTTGGTGATCCAGTGTCTAAGAGATCTCATGGGTCCAGGTTAATTGAAACTGCTGGTCCTCTTATCTGGTTGCTCTCCTCCTTAGCTTCCTCCAGCTTTTTCCTAATTCAACCAGAGGGGTCAGCAGCTTCTGTCCATTGGTTGGGTGTACATATCTGCATCTGACTCTTTCAGCTGCTTGTTGGGTCTTTTTGGAGGGCAGTCATGATAGGTCCCTTTTTGTGAGTGCCCCATAGCTTCAGTAATGGTGTTTGGTCTTGGGGCCTCCCCTTGAGCTGGATCCCACTTTGGTCCTGTTGATGGACCTTCTTCTTTTCCTTGGGCTCTTCTTCATTTCCATCCCCTGCATTTCTTTCAGACAGGAAGAATTATGGGTCAGAACTTTGATGGTGGTATAGCAACCCCATCCCTCACTTGATGCCCTGTCTTCTTGCTGGAGGTGGATTCAATAAGTTCCCTCTCCCCACTGTAGGACCTGTCATCTAGGGTCCCCCCACCCCACTTTGTGGATATTTTATGTTTCTTGGATTAGTTACATTTTAGTTGTGTGTGTGTGTGTGTGTGTGTGTGTGTGTGTGTGTGTGTGTGTGTGAAATAGAGAGAAAAAGAACATAAAATTGGGTATGTAGGGAGATGTTAAGGGTATGGGGAGAATTGGGGGAGGAAAACATCATCAAAATATATTAACTTATTTTCAAAAACATAAAAAGCTATATATTTTTTAAATTAAAATAAAAACTGCTAGGCATACTACCCAGCAAGTTTTTTGTGGAAGAGCTGCCAAAACAAAAGAGTTGACCAGATGTCATGGAATCGAAATGTGTCTAAGTGGAAATGGTTTATGGTTCTATTACCTTAGCCATTTCTTTCTTGAATTATCTATCAGTAAATGTCAACAGAAACAATTTTTTGTACTTGAAATTCGTATTTAATGCCAATTTCAAAGAATAACTTAAGCAATGTGAAGGGAAATTTCTTGTAATGGCCTTGTGGTTTCTACAAGCAGAACCAAAACAGATCAAGGATTAGTCAGGTGTCTTAGAATGCAAGTAGGACCTGAAGACTCCTTACCAGTGGGACCTGACAGCATTTATGGGAAAATAAATCATAGACAGCAATTTAATTTCCTATATTTCAGTCCATTCATTTGTTTTACATTGGTACAGGGTCTTCTATGTGCAGCCAAGTTCCTTGACTTTGAGAAAGCTGTGTGTTCGTATGCTTGGAACCCATCTTAATTTATGGTCTCCCCTACAAGCTTCTAATCTGAATGGATGGACTAAGAAACTTTGAGTAAAACTTAGGGCACTTTAAGGTTCTGAATTGACGGTGATGTACATGTAGGTGACTGTTCTCGATTATTGTCCTCCTAGGCTAAAATAAATAACAAGAGAGTAGCATTAACTAAATATTAGTTCTTTTCATGTAATGGAACATTCTAGAAATGAAGCAATGTCACTTGAGAGTTGACTTTATGAAAGAATTTGTGTGGTGGGTGCCTTTTCTTTGTAATCACAGTAAATTAATCCAATAAAAATTTCAGTGATAGTATTCTTGATTGATAATCAAAAACAACTGGGCTCAAACTCATTTGGCTACTGTCTTTGATCCTTCTCTTAGTAATGTGGGCGCTACATTCTTTATATATGGTCCTCACAGATATTAAAGCCTGCTCTTAAACACTTTCCTGCCTCATTTTATGAAATGCATTTACAAAAAGAGAAGCATTCAGGAGATTTATAGCATGCCTTAATTGCAGTTAATTTGCATTAATATGCTACCACAGAGAAAGAAAAATCAGAGCATACTCATACTATCTCTGGTCCCAAAGGAAAAGAACATAGGGAACATAGGACAAGTCCAAGCTATGGTAAAACAGTATCTGTAAAATATCCAATGCCCCCCCCCAACTTTTTGCCTGTTTCTTCTTTACACATTAAACTTTCATCTTGTTCATAGAAATTTTGTTCCTCTAGGCCAGTGGTTCTAAACCTTCCTAATGATGCAAACCTTTAATATAATTCTTCATGTTTTGGTGACCCCCCCAACCATAAAATTATTTTTATGCTACTTTATATCTATACTTTGCTACTGTTATGAGTTGTAACCTAAATATCTGATATGCATGATATATGTATGGTATTTGAGCCCCACCCCACGTCCCCGCAAAATGGTTATGACCCACAGATGTGAGAACCATTGTGCTAGGCAGTTTGAGACTAGCTCTCTGTTGTAGGCCACTGACTGGTGGTGCTGGTCCCAGCCCCAATCAGTTTTCTCTGCTTTGTTGGTTTTGGTACAGGATTCGTTACATACCCAGTGTTGGCCTACCTCTTGAGTTCCACTCTCTCTGGTGCTGCTACTGAAGCCCTGCATTATCAGGCCCAGTTTTTCCAGGGGCTCTTAGCTGCATCGTCGATATACTTGCAGGCCTGGTCAGGACACCATGAAGTTTCTTGTTAAATAAGTTTGGGGTCTACAGGTATTCATATTTTATACTATAGTTGAGCTTTCTACCTTAAAAAATTATGTTTTTATTTATTTTAGGAAAAATTTAATGAGTACTTTATTTGCAAAGTTCTCAATCGCTCTTTCTTTTCCCTCCAACCCCTCCCATTACCATTTCCTCTTCATTTATTATTCACACACACACATCCGAATCTATTTAGTGCTGCTCATATGTACATAAGTTTATGAGTTACCAATTGGGACTGGATAAGCAGTATTATTTCTCAGTGCATTTAAATATTTATGTTTTAGATACATGTAGTTCTAATCAGTCACTTTGAGCCTTAGTTTTTCTTTTCGAGGAGTCCTAGTTTAGGCAGGCAAGACCTAGATCTCAAACTCATAGAACATAAGGACCCCAAGTCAGACACCGAAGACCAAGTTCAATTGCATTCAGTTGATCAAAAATTTTGGTTGTAGAAGTATTGGTATATATACATATATATACCTATATATATATTACATATATATAATTATAATTATATATAATTACATATATATATATATATATGTAATCACTTTAGAAAAATACCCAGCCACCTAAAACAGATAATCAATAGATAAACTATTTGTTCCATGTGCACATGAAAATGGCTGCAAAAACTTAATGGCTCACTTTGACAACTTTTTTCATGTTCCCTTTGTTACTCATCTTCTGCATGTGTGCTCCAATGATTTCTCTCAATTTTATACCTCTACTGAATCCCCAAAGGTAAAGAATCCTTTCGATTATCTTCGTTTACATCTCTATCTATGTATTTCCTTGTTGGTTTATTGCTTAGTGGCTTCCTTTTGATAATCTGACCTCCCCATCCTGCAATGTTTTATTACCTTGTGGAGAAATCTTTCCTGAAAAAAATTCATTTTATTTAGAGGTTTTGTTGACTTTTCCTCAGCATTTAAATATTAAAAGGGATTAAAATTTTAAAAGATTTGAGATATATACTCTACAAAAACCTGCCAGCACTATGATATCAAGATAAGCTAGAAATAGCTAATAAAAGATGAGGTTAATTATCTTACTGGTTACACATGTAGTAATTTATTGGATTGGTATTTATGATGTTTGCTAGCTAAAACAGCCTTTGGAAAGCTCTCATTGTTTGTTATAAAATAAATTTGTTGTTCATTGTTTATTTTAGGGATGTGACTGAAATAATTGTTAACAAATTTATTCCTGTTCTTTCTATTGAGATATATGTAAGAAATTATTCTGTCTGTTATGAGCTGTGATATTTAACTGAACAGTGTCTTTGCTTAAGGCTCAGAATCATGTTTATTATTTTGCTTTTCTTTGTGTATTAATGTGAAATGCTTAGAACCAAACCATCATCATCATCGCTGTCATCGTTGTCATCATCATCATCATCATCATCATCATCATCATCATCAATAGTAGTAGAAGTAAATAAAGTAATGAATTCCATCATGACAATTTCATCATGTATGTCACTGTAGGTTGCTTATCACTTGAACATTCTCTCCCCTCTTTATCATGCCCTTTCTGTACCCAAGTAGCACCATATGTTTCTATGTAATCTGTCTATCATCTATCTATCTATCTATCTATCTATCTATCTATCTATCTATCTATCTATCTATCTGTCTGTCTGTCTTTGAATATTAGTTCCCATATTTACATGTATAGTTAGACTTACATTTGACAAATGGGAGAAAACATGTTTCATTTTCCTCCATCAACGTTTTTTGTTCCTTCCACACTGTACCTTTAAACTTTAACCTTCTCCTTGCCTCAGTTTTCCTGTCTCACTTCTACATTCATGTCTTCTTTTGTATAGCTTCTCTCTCCACATATACATACCCACATTTGTATACACACATGTAAAAATGTGTTTCTTCTAGATGTGAGAGAAGACATGGCATTAGTATTTCCAATTTAAGCTTATTTCATTAAATTGATGATCTCTGGGTCAATTCATTTCCTATAAAATGAGATAATTTCATTTCTCATTATGACAAACTCTATTGTGTGTATGTGTGCGTGTGTGTGTGTGTGTATGTGTGTGAGTGTGTGACAGAGAGAGAGAGAGAGAGAGAGAGAGAGAGAGAGAGATATCAATTTATCTGTTGATGGACACCTAAGTTGTGGTACAAAACTTTAATCCTAATTATAATAAGGTTGATATTCTATACTCTTTGAAAACCTCTTGTTTGTAACTCCACATAGTGGATTGTTTATTTTTCTTAGTCATAAGTGTAAAAACTACTTGTACTTATACATGTATAACACATATATGCATATATTATATATTCATATGTAGTTTTAATAGGCACAGAGGATAAATGATACAGAACAACAAATGTAAAAGATAGGTAAATTTTGAGCTAGTTAAAAAAGTTTGCATAAAATTTTACTAAGCAAAATTGAAGTAAGTTTTATACCAGAACAGAAGAATAATAAAGTATCCCGTAAACTATATATGTGTGACAAGTATTTGTCTGTTTATCTCTTAGCTTCTATGGTATTTTGTAAAAAGTATTATAATTTGGGAATGAAGAGGGATTTAAATATAATAATTAGTAAAAATAAAGTGAGCAATATTAGTGATTTTATTAGAAATATTCTAAATTGTGAGTCTTGTTTTAATTGGGACAGTTTATTATTTGTTTTCATTTTATGTAATAATCGCAATTCTCTCATTAAAATTATTCATCATAAAATAATTAGAGTTATTAAAATTCTGTAATTATTTTAACACAGGGAGTTTATATAGATGGCATTTTCTTTATGTATCTATAATATTTAGACATTTCATTAGTAGCATGATAATAAAAGTAATCTAGTTTCTACAGAAATAAAATTTGGAGTCAAAATCTGTATTTTGACTACTACATCATTACTAATGTTCTTAAAGGAATGTTTTGTAGGTGGAGTATTGTTCCGAATACCTTTATTCTCAGTATTCAAAAGGCAGAAGCAGATGGATATCTCTAAGTTATCCTTACCGATGTAATAAGTTCCAGCTAAGGCTACACAGTAAGACACTGGCTCAAAAGAATCAAAGATTGTTCTTTACCGTTTTAGTTTTATTTCATAAGAACCTTGTTACTACATACCCTTTTGTAGTATATCCATTATAATTATAAACTTTAGGTTTCAAATATTGCCTTTGAAAACATTAAAATATAACTTAATAACTATATTTTGTATACTAGCTTATCAAAACAATGTATACAAATAACCAAAATGTATAGAGATTACTATCTAGATACCACATAACCTTTATATACCATTTAAAAGAACCAGATTCATCTGGCTATTCATGTACATGATAACTGATAAGAAGGAATGTAAAAACATACTCATGAGACAGATAGATAGCAAAGAGGGATAGGGTGTAGGATAGGGAGAGGAGTCGAGAGAGAGGGGGGAGAGGGAGAGAGAAGAGATTGATAGATTTAGAATGTTTGATTAAGCCAGGATAATGGAAATAATCAACTGGAGGAGGAGCAGCATGACTGGGAAAAGTTTAGAGTATATGATTTTAGAGTCAGGCAGACTTGAAAAGAGGATCAGAATTACATTGTCTTGATGGAGAATATGAAACATCCAGAAGCAAGTAAGTGAGGCTGAATGGTGGCTCACAGCAAGATAAACAGAAGCCCAGCCTCATCCAGTTCATTGTTTGTTTGAGTGCTATAACTTGTTTGGCTTTTTTGCTGGTCAGAACCAAACATTTTCTTCTTGAAGAAATTGTCCGTATTGAGGGGAGAGTGCTAAATTACAAATTTAGTAAAAAAGGATGGGGAGGGGAAGCCCATGTAGAAGGGGAGGGGGAGAGGTTAGGGGGATGTTGGCCCGGAAACCGGGAAGGGGAATAATAATCGAAATGTAAATAAGAAATACTCAAGTTAATAAAGATAAAAAAGATTCTCAAAATTTCAAGGCAAAATAAAAAGAATACACCAGAAATGTAAGGGCAGTTCTGAACATAGCTAGTCGCTATATCTGTATAACTAAGGAGATGTGAAAAATTAATGAGGATTTGACAAAGTCTCTCAGAGAATACAGTTTCACTGACATATTAAAAACAAGTGGAATAGATCAGCTATTAACCATGGTAGATAATTTCTTAGGATAGCCAAGTAAGTTACTGCAAAGTATTTTTGTATATAAATGGTAATTAGAAACATAGTTTATAGTGTATATTACAAATTAATCAAATTAATGGCAGTTTTATGCAAGTGAGAAAAATTATTTGTTAAATAGAGAATTGGGTTTAGAATACAAAAGGACTGAATTAGAATTTGGTCACCACCCTACCATGGACTTTAACTAATCTGAAGTTCAGGTTGTTCATAGTAGAAAAGAGAAAACTTTTACTTTGTTTCCTGGCGGGTGGGAAGATTAAAAACTCAATCATTGTGTATTATAATAGTTATTAAATGGCACCTTCTCCATAGTCTCACTTTTTTCATAGAATCACTTCTGATTGTTTTTGACCATGGAAGACATTCACTCACAGCTAAATAGACTTCAGCATCAAGATTCTAGAATGGAGTACACGTATTTTACTTTTGACTCTCTATACTGGATATCTTGGATGATTCCATGGTTTATTATAACTACAGTTAAGGAAAAGACTGGAGAATGGTTAGACTGGGACAGAGTTAGTGGATGTGGGCTGCTAGTAGCTTCGATTTTTGTTTGACCTTCCAGCCAGGGTCTTTCTATACAGTTCATCCTTTTTCTTTCTGTAGTGAACCAAAATCCGTCCCCTTTTCTTCCTCTAGTTCTGTGTGAGTTTTAAAAAAATATAATGTAGGTCAGAATGTAGTTTATGCCATTTTCCTGTCTGCACGAGGACCATATTTCTTACAGGGAAGCGGTCTGGTAAATGATTGCGTTTTTTAAAAACAATCTGAGCATGTCTGCATTCTTCCCAAAAATTTGAAAGCTGCAGGACATTCTCGTTTAGTCTGTTTAAAACAACACTTAGAACATGTCATCCGTATGTCTTTGAAGGTTTTAGAGTAGACATTTTTATTTATCCTGACTTTCTCCATTCCCCTTCTTTGCCTGTATATATGGCTTTTCTCTTTGGCTTTTACATACCATGATTTGACAGCCCTGTGTACATACTGTTAAGCTTCTTGAATGTATACCTCATTCTCATCGTACGTAGCAGTTTTTAACAACCAGTCCTTCCAATATTCTTTTCTGTTTCTTTCCCATCTTCTAGAATTTTGATTACTCCCCCCTTGCTGTGTTTTGTGTCTTCCATGTTTCTGAGTTGGTGCTTTGTCTTGTCAATCTTTCTATAATTTTAAAGTTAACAATGTACTAATCCATTTTTATTCTTACTTATCCCCCTTTGAATTTATTCAATTGTCTCTTTAATCCCAGCAACATTTTTAAATTTTCAATTATTATGCTTTCTATGAATTTCTTTTAGTTATATTAGAACTTACGCTTTTCTCTCACCACTATATATGTCCTCAGTAACACCAAATTTTTCTCTTTGTTCCTTGAACATATTTTCTATAATTTTTGAATGGTTCTTTAATAGGTGCTATAGATGTTTTTGTCTGCTTGTCTAAAGTAATGCCTCTCTTGTGATTACTTCCTGGTCATTATTCACTCATTTTGGCCCTTAATGGTCACATTTTATGTCTCACTGGCTGTCTAATGGCTTTTGATTAAGAGGAGAGCATTCTCAGCTATAGGTTATATGCATCTCATGAGTGTTTAAGAAGTCCTGTTGTTCTCTTACGGGATTAGTATTCCTGGATTTGAAGAGTAACTCTCATGCATCCACAATGTGCAGCTGTTACCATCTCTGCAGGGTTTGTGTGGCTTTCCAGTGTTGTTCAGTTCTCCATGGGGTGGTCAGCCAAGGCTTGAGGCAGAGACGTAACTCATCTTCTCTGCAGTTCACTGTCTTCTAGGAATTTCCTTATTTATGTCCGTACCCTCGGTTTCAGACTTTGCTTTCTAAAACATCCAGAAGGCATTTGTTTATGTCCTGTTTTCTGTCTGGGTTACAAGCGCAGGCAATTATCACAGCAGCTGTTGCTATAATAGAGCTGGAATCAGCAATTTAGCAAAAGGCAGCCTGTAGGCCACATTTAACCCACTGCCTATCCTTGGAAATAGTATTTATTGGAACGCAGTTTATATATTGCCCAATCATTTGTATATCTTCCATGGTTACTTTTGCCTAAAACCAGAAAGTCAAATAGTTGGTTTAACACCGCGCTTAGAGTAAGAGATCGGCAGCTGGCTCTTCAGCGAAGTCCCTAGCGTCTAAAACAGAGTGTTATTGAACTTTATACTTGTTATTGAGAACTGAAATTCAATAATCCTATAAAATATAGGAACGCCGAGTTTTTGCCAGCATCCATTGTACCAATAAGATGAAACCCTTGTTCCTAACTAAACAAAAATGGTACATTTTGTCTTTGATTCAAACTAAATTAAGCAACAGATTAAATTGGAAACATACAGGTTTGGAAATTTCCAGTTTCATCTTATTGATGCTATTCATCTTTAGTTTGAAATATTAATTCCCACTATTTTTGTAATAGAATGTAGTACTACTCTTCGAAGCATGAATATCCTATACATCTTCTTATTTGCCCCTTTTCCCAGGTGGTTCTGGAGCCTTGCTAGAATGGCCCACCTATGTCTTTCCTCTTGTACCACCCATAACAGCAAAGTCCTATTTTCTTGCCATGCCTGGAATGGCTTTAATAAATGCTCCATGAGTAATAGAAAAGAAACTATAAGTGGGTACATGTTCACCCGCTGGCTTTGGCTTGCCCCAGTTCACACATGCAGCAAACATTTAATTAGTACTTTCAATTCTCATAGACATTTTACAAGCTTTTGGCATCTGGATGTCTGCCTAGGAAGCATGTTTCCTTGGAGAAGATTTGTTTCCTCAGCTTTTTGCATAACTGTTTATTTCTGATGGGTTTATGAAGATTTATTATTTTTGAGAGTTTTCACATATTTTCTTGTCTAAGGTTAGATGTTGTTTAGTTTCCAGTTGCTACAAAAAAATACAAAAGCAACTTAAGGGAGGAGGCAGTTACTGGATGCAGAATTCCATGTCATAGTTCAACACTGCAGGGAAATTAAGGCAGCAGACACTTGTTAAAGCTAGCCACAGTCCTCCAACAATAAAGAGCAGACAGCAGTGTGTTGGTGTTCAGCTCACTTAGTGTTTCATTCAGTATGGGACCTGGATTGTGAACTAGTATTGCCTCTGTTCAAAGAGGATCTGCTCGTTTCAATTAACCCAAAATATCCCTCATAGATATGCTTACTGGTCTATCAAATCTAGACTGCCGTATTGAAACTCACTGGGGACTTTGCAAAGCTGATGACTAAAACTACCTGTGCTGGCTAGTTTATGTGATCTTGACATGCATTAGAATCATTTTTAGAAGAGGGGATCTCAACTGAGAAAATGTTCCCATCAGATTAATTTGTGGACAAGCCTGTGGTACATTTTCTTGAATGATGATTGGTGATGGTGGGGCAAATTATCGTAGTCCGTGCAAACCCTTGGCTAGTGCTCCTAGGTGATATAAGAAAAGAAACTCAGCAAGTTATGAGGAGAAAGCTGATAAGCAGCCCTTGGTTATTGCCTCTATATCAGCTCTTGCCTCTAGGTTCCTGCCCTGTTTTGAGTTTCTGCTTTGACCTCCTGCAGTGAACTGTAAGACGAATGCACCCTTTTCTTCCCAAGTTGCTTTAAGTCATGACAGTTTGTCATAGTAATAGAAAGTATGAGACACTAACCAAACACACGTGAGTGTGCACAAATTCGTGCATGCACACCCACACCCCCAACCCCCATGAGAGCATCAATTACACTGTAGCTTTCTGTCTTTTGTCCCCCAAATCTTAGTTTGATCTTACAATATCAGAATAGTATAGTGTCCAACTCTTAGAGATCCATGAGCTTTAAAAATTCCAACACCTTAAAAAGTTCAAATTCTCTTAACTCTTGAGTTCCTATAAGCTTCCAAGAAAACATCTCCATTTCAAAAGGGAGAAGCAAGGGATTGCAAGGTTAATCACCACTGCACACTGAAGTGGAACCAGCAACTATCAGGGAAAACATTACATCCTACAGCTCCATATTCTGCACATGAGGTAGTCCTATCCCTCAAGCTTTGCCACCTGTAGGATCACACAGATTTCCCTTCAGGTATAGGCTAGCTCCATTTCACACCCGTAGACTCCTGGAGGATGTATGTGCCTTAGTCCTGACATCTCTAATACGCTGGGTGGGTACTTACCATCCTAGTGACATCTCTAATACGCTGGGTCCTCTCTCTGTGGGTACTTACCATCCTAGCTGTACTCTTGTTGCTGCTCAGAGTCTCTCAGCAGGGAGTCGAGTGGGCCTCAGAAGTTCTCCATACTCCCTCAGTATTTCGTCTTTCATGCCTTCAAAATCAGAACTATATGTGAACGGAACCACCAAATTCTGCCAGATGGTGATGTAGGTAACCTGGCCTCCTTGTACCACAACACTGTAACTTCTGAGTGCCGATTCTGAAGAACTCATTCCTGTTATCTCAGGATGGAGCACCAGGTTTCTCTTGAGTGGAACCAATCTCTTTAAGTAGCTACTTGCTTGTCTGCATTCTCTTTATCTGAAAATTGAAGCTTACCCATGCACATTTCTCTTCTCAAACTAGTTTCTCGTCTTTAAATTCAGCACACCTCAAGTTCTAAAGATAGAGGAGGACCACAGCTACATTCCTGCCAAAATGGCACATAAATGGCAACTAGCTTAATTCCTGGTAAAGACCCATGTCTGCCTCTAAAGCCTGTCAATGCTTCCATATTTTCAGTTTACTACCCTTCTTTCCTATAATATTATTATATTCCTTGCTCCTACTAGAACAGTCAATTAGGCTTTAAGAGCATGCATTGAATTTCTTAGCCCAAAGTTCCAAAGTCTTTCACATGTCTCCCACATAAATGTTCCACATGAAAGGGTTTATCAGAACAATACTCTTACTTTTCTCTGACAATCCCTGTCCTAGTTGCACTTCCTGCTCAGCTTCGCTTGCTGATGGTTACTGGTTCCTCTTTGGTTTGATCATCCACTGCAATGCATTCGCTCTTCTATTTTGAAAACACAATGTATTCTCTGTCCCATTTTTTCCGATGCTTAAAGGAAGTCAGAGCTAATAGAATTTAAATCTTAAGGTATGAAAAATTTTAATGCCCATGAGTCCTTTAAAGTTGGATAATACATTGCACTACACTTAGCATGAGTTACACTTAAAATGAGATTTGGGGACACAAGGTAGAAAGTTACACCTTAAAGTAATATTCTCTCTCTCTCTCTCTCTCTCTCTCTCTCTGTTGTGTGTGTGTGTGTGTGTGTGTGTGTGTGTGTGTGTGTGTTTGTTGATAAAGAAAGAATTTTGGTGATTACTGTCTCAGTTAGACTTCCTGTTGCCATAAAGAGCAAAAGAGCATATGTATGTCCAGACTCATAGCATCATATCAGGCACCACTGGCCAGAATCACAATGGGTTTCTAATATTATTCTTTAGTCAGTACATATTCACAAACCTTTTACTGTTGTCAAACTTTTTGTTCTCTCATTCAGTTCTACTATGTGCTTCTCTGTGGAGCCCTACCCCACAATCTAAGAGTCTGGGCATTTGAAAGGCATTCATTTCTGTTTTAAAAAATGGCTGTAGGGACAACCAATTCCAGTCCCACTTATAAAAGATTATTTTAAATTATATGTGAAGACTAGGTCAAATGATTCGACAATGGAAATAGATAAATCAGGCATATTATGCCAGGCAAAAAAATCCCAAGAATTTGACTTAAGGTTACAGCAATGATTTAAAGAAGAACGGCCATTTCTGGCTATGTCTTAACAGTAGTACTAAGTTTCATAGAAGACTGGAGAAACACTTAAAATATTTTACCATAAAGTGCTGTAAAGGTAAACCATTCCAAACAGGTATTTGAGTAAAAGTTCACATAAAAAATAAGCCACATATAGTTCATTTAGTGATAAACACGGGAATAAAAGTATGGGTTGTTTTTTCTTGGTTGTTTCATTGCTTCTTTTATATACCTGGATGTATAGATCTATGCTCTGTTCTTTATACTGCTGGTATGCTGGGTATTATGCATACAAGGATTAATCCTGGAATATTTTTCACTGAGATATAAATTTAGGCAAATTCATATAATAGTCTTGCTTCTTAAAACTTCCTTCACTCATACCTTCCCTGTTAGCTTGCTTTCCTTTATTTTAATGGGATATATGAGATAAACAGTTTATAGAAGAGAATATGTTGTGATTAACAGTAAAAAAAAATCGTTTGATGAATCATTCCAGGTGGGGCAACATGACAAGGAGCACAAACTTGGTCACAGTAGATCAAAGCTGCTCACCACACTATGGGCAGGAAGCAAGAGACAGGAAGCCATTCACAAAATGTATTTTTTTCAGTACTACACACCTGTTGACTTAACCTCCTCAAGTTAGTCCCCACTTTAAGGTTCTACCCTCTCTCTATTCTCATTAAGCTGTGAATTCATAATTGAATTACTCCAATGATGGAACTAGAACCCTCAGAATCCCCTCACCACCACAAAATGCTACTGAACATAGATACCTCATGGACCACCCCTTCAATATGCTATCTTCAAATAAATATTTCTTATCCATTCCCCCTGGAAGGCAGAATGCAAAGTTCCTTTGTAATTTTGAGAAACTTATAGTAGAAACATAAACATAAATTACACCTGCTATTTGCCACTTATTTAAAATTGACAAAGTACTATGAGATAGTCCACTTATTGGTTTCTTAATATGTTGGGATAACTCTAACTAACAAGTAAAAGATCTTTATGACAAGAACTTCAAGTCCCTCAAGAAAGAAATCAAAGAAGATCTCAGAAAATGGAAAGATCTCCCATGCTCATTGATTGGCGGAATTAACATAGTAAAAATGGCCACCCTACCAAAGCCAATCTACAGATTCAGTGTAATCCCCACCGAAATCCCAACACAATTCTTCAAAGACATGGAAAGAGCCATTCTCCAATTCATCTGGAAGGCAAAAAACCCAGAACAGTAAAAACAATTCTTAACAATAAAAGAAGGGCTGGGGGAATCACCATTCCTGAACTCCGGCTCTACTACAGAGCAATAGTGATTAAAAACTGCATGGTATTGGTTCAGAGACAGACAGGATGATCAATGGAATAGAATTGAAGAGCCAGAAATAAGAGCACACACTTACACACACTTGATCTTTGACAAAGGAGCCAAAAATATACAATGGAAAAAAGAAAGTATCTGTAATAAATGGTGCTGGGTCTATGTAGAAAAATGAAAATAGACCCATATTTGTCATCATGCACAAAGCTCCAGTCCAAGTGGGTCAAGGACCTCAACATAAAAACAGATACACTGAATCTAATAGAAGAAAAAGTGGGAAAAAGCCTTGAATTCATTGGCACGGGGGGAAATTTCTTAAACAAAAGTCCAATGCCTCATGTTCTAATATCAAGAATTCATAAATGGAACCTCATGAAACTGGAATGCTTCTGTAAGGCAAAGGACATAGTCAATAGACAAATTGGCATCCTACAGATTGGGAAAAAAACTTCACTAACTCCACATCTGACAGAGGGCTAATATCCCAAATATATAAAGAACTCAAGAAGCTAATCAGCAAAGAAATTAACCAGCCCAATCCAAAAATGGGGTATGGAACTAAACCAAGAATCCACAACAGAGGAATCTTGAATGGCTGAGAGGCACCTAAAGAAATATTCAAAGTTCTTATGATCAGAAAAAATGCAAGTGAAAATGACCCTGAGATTCCACCTTAGACCAGTCAGAATGGCTACGATCAAAACCTCATATGACAACACATGTTGTAGAGACATGGAGAAAGAGGAACACACCTCCATTGCTGGTGAGATTACAAACTTATACAACTACTCTGGAAATCAATTTGGAGGTTCCTCGGAAAATTGGAAATAGACCTACCTAAAGATCCCGAAATACCACTCTTGGTAATATATCCAAAAGATGCCCCAGCATTTCACAGGGCACATGTTCCACTATGTTTATAGCAGCCTTATTTGGAATAGCCAGAAGCTGGAAACAACCCAGATGCCCCACAACAGAAGAATGGATATAGAAAATGTGATTCATTCACACAATGGAATACCATTCAGCTTTTAAGAATGAAGACATCCTATGAAATTCAGGCAAATGGATGGAACTGGAAAATATCATTCTGAGTGAAATAACTCAGACCCAAAAGGACATGCATGGTATGTTCTCATTAATTAATAAGTGGATATTAGCCAAAAAAAGTACAAAATACCCAAGTACAAAACTCAAATATGTCAACAAGCTGAAGGGCCCAAGTGAGGATGCCTCAGTCCCACTTGAGAAGGAGAAAAAGCAACCACGAAGGGGGAAGGAAGGAGAGACAGGTTAGGGGAAGGGGATGGGAGTAGGGGGAATAGAGAACATGATCTGGTATTGGGTGGGTGAAAAGTACTGAAGATGCGAGGGCCAGCAGAAAGGAGAGAAACAGGTAACCTTGTGAGGAAGGAGGTTGGGAGGACACTCTAGACTGTATCAGAGATCTGGGAAGTGAGATATCCTCAGGACTCAAAGGTTGAGGAATCTAAATGAAGTGCCCTATAGTAGAGAGAGGGAACTTATTGAATCCACCTCCAGCAGAAAGACAGGGCATCAAGTAAGGGATAAAGTTGCTATCCCACAGTCAAAGCTCTGATCCATAATTCATCCTGTCTGAAAGAAATGCAGGGATGGAAGTGGAGAAGAGCCTGAGGAAAAGAAAGTCCAGTGACAGGCCCAAAGTGGGATGCAGCTCAAGGGGAGACCCCAAGACCTGACACCATTACTGAGGCTATGGGGCATTCACACAAAGGGACCTATCATGACTGGCATCCAAAAGACTCAACAAGCAGCTGAAAGAGTCAGATGCAGATATGTGCTCCCAACCAATGGACAGAAGCTGCTGACCCCTCTGGTTGAATTAGGGAAAAGCTGGAGGAAGCTGAGAAGGAGGACAACCCTGTAGGAGGACCAGCAGTCCCTATTAACCTTAACCCCTGAGATTTCTCAGACACTGAATCACCAACCAGGCAGCACTCAGCAGCTGACATGAGGCCTCCAACATATATACAGCAGAGAACTTCTGGTATTGAGTTCAGTCAGAGAAGATGAGACTAGAGGCCCCAGGAAGTTTAGAGGTCTGGTGGGTTGGGTGGGGTGGGGACATCCTTGTGGAGATGTGGGTCAGGGAGGAGGTATGGGATGTGGAACAGTCGGGGGTGTCATGAACTGGGGTGGGGAACAAATTCTGGAGTGTAAAAATAAAGATTGAAAGAAAAGTAAAAGAAAAAGGGAAAATAGTATACCAGTGGGAAATAGGGTGTGAGAGAGAGGGGTAGAGGGAAGGCAAGCTGAGGTTGGAATGTATGTACTGAAAGAAGAAGAAACAAAAAATTAATAATAGTTATTTGCTACTACAATAAAAATAGAAAAATGCAAAAAGCAAAAAGCTCTTAACTTAAAACATACAGGAAATCCAGGACAGATTGAGAAGATCAAACCTAAGGATACTAGGTGTAGAAGAAAGTGAAGACTCATAACTTAATGCACCAGTAAATATCTTCAACAAAATTATAGAAGGAAACTTTCCTATCCTAAAAAAACAGATAGCCATGAACATACAATAAGCCTACAGAAACTCCAAACAGATTGGACCAGAAAAGAAATTTCTCCCATCACATTACAGTCAAAACACCAAATACCGAAAATAAAAAAATAAATATTAAAGGGAATAAGGGAAAATGGTCAAATAACATATAATAGCAGACCTATCAGAATCACACCAGACTTCTCAACAGAGACTAGGAAAGTCAGAAGATGCTGGGCAGAGGTCATACAGACCCTATGAGAACACAAATGCTGGCCCAGGCTACTATCTCCAGCAATATTCTCAATTAACATAGAAGGAGACCTAGATATTCCAAGACAAAACCAAATTTACACATCGTCCCATAAATCCAGCCCTACAAATGATAATAGATGGAAAACTCCTACATGAGGAAGCAAGAAAGTAATCTCCTTGCAATGAAACCAAAAAAAAAAAAAAAAAAAAGACAAACAAACATAATTCTACCTCTAACAACAAAAATAACAGGAAACAATCACTATTCTTTAATATCTCTTAACAGCAATGAACTCAATTCTTCAATAAAAAGATATAAACTAACAGACTGGATACTTGAACAGGACTCAGCATTTTGCTGCATACAGGAAACACACCTCAGTGACAAAGACAGCCACTTCCTGAGAGTAAAAGGCTGGGAAAAAATTATCCAAGCAAATCGTCCCAAGAGACATGCTGGAGTAGACATTGTAATATCATGTAAAATCGACTTTTAATCAAAAGTTATCAAAAAAGATAAGGAAGGACAAAAAAGAAGACCACAAAGAGAGCTATCTTAATGTACAAAATGCAGAGCCAATCTTCAGAAAAGTTAAATTGTGTACTTAAAATTGAGTACCTTGTAAATAATGAAATCAGAATTCAACCCCATCAAAGGTTTTGCAGTCGATTTTATTTCCAGTTCCTTAGAAAGTCACTGGCATGTCCAGCAGGACTAAGCACTCAGTAAATCTGTGGCACTGAATGAATACGTCTGTCTTCCTATCCATCTACTCCTGTTAGACTTCCTTTCTAAGACAAACTGAAAAAACTCACAATGAAAAGGATTTTAATAAGCAGTAAGCTTAATCTCTACAGCATCAAGTAACTAAGGTAAGAAGTGGTGAGAAAAATTAACATTTTTTAAGGAAGGCTTGTCTTCAAAATGTGAAGAATTCGTTTTTTAAATGATGCCTCAAAACCTATGTAATAACCTTGTCTCTCTTTAGTAGTTTATATTTATGTGTTGAATTTCATTTTTTTGTTTTCCTTTTTTTAAAATCACTTCTATTTTTTTACAGTCCAGTCATTATCCCCCTCCCAGTCTGCCTTCCCATAGTTCCGCATCCCATTCTTCCTCCCATGGCTCCAAGAGGATGTCCCCACCCTACCCCGTACCCCCACTATCATCCCTCCACCCCCATTTCTTCTAACCCCCATCTCCTCAACCACCCCATGCCCCTACTGCCCATACCCTCATCCCCACCACAAGGCCTCTCCACTCCCTGCAACCTCAAGTCTCTCAAGGGTTAGGTGCTTCTCCCACTGAGGCCAGACCAGGAAGTCCTCTGCTGTATATGTATCAAGGCCCTAAGACCAGCTCCTGTATGCTGCCTGGTTGGTGGCTCAGTTTCTGAGATATCCAGGTTACTTGAGAGTGCTGGTCTTCCTATGGGGTTGCCCTCCTCCTTAGCTTCTTCACCCTTTTCCTAATTCAACCACAAGAGTCCCTGACTGAAATCCATTGGTTGGGTCTAAGTATCTGCGTCTGTCTCAGTCAGCTGCTTGTTGGATTTCTCAGAGGACTAAGATCATAAACTCTTGTCTTTTATGTGAAAACAACATGGTTATTTAATTTTTTATCATTTTCGTTTTTTTTCTCTGTTAGAACCTGGGTCCAGGAAAGGAGAGACACATTTTTAAATTAGCTATAAGGTTATTAAAGTTTGTTGACATGAAAATTAACTAAATTAATAAAGAAGGAATGAACGTAAACTAAAATCTTCTCTGAACTGTGAGTTGTGCTCCTGGCCAGGCCTGACTCTGCTATTTATGGACTCTCTATGGTGTGTTCACCTTTTCTCCCTCCTTACACCGTTCTCACTGATTTGGGGCACAGATGATGATTTCTACAAGTACATAAGAATATTTGTTATATCATTCTATTAGAACAAAGTCAAACATATTCTAACAGATTTGGTCATTTTGATGTTCTCAATCGTCCCTACTCATGCATCAATAGACACCATTACAAGGCCCATTAATTCAGAATCAGGACATAGGACTATTCCAGGTGAAGGTTACAGCTGTAATTATGCCATAAAACATTATCCTTATAGAAAAAAAATCATATAGCTTTAAAATAGAGACATTGTCAAGCCCTGTCATGTTTTATCCCCGTTTTCTTTCTGTGTGTGATGGTCTTTCTCTCTCCCAGAAATACCACAGAGGGTTGGTACCTGTATGCTGACAGTTCCAATGGAAAGTTTGGTGACTTGGCTGATATTGTCACTCCTGTCATCTCACTCACCGGACCGAGGTGTACATTGGTATTCTGGACATATATGAATGGTGCTACAGTGGGTTCGCTCCAGGTACTGTACAGTCAATACTGTTATTTGGAACTGTTTCTATGAACATGCATACAGTATAATCTGTAGTGTAATTAAGGCAAGTGAAAACATCATTAGCATCACAATGAGATGCTGTAAAAAATGACCAACTCTGTCCGAGTTTCTGGCTATTGTGAGATGTTATTTTACACTGGGGTATGGACTGTTAATTTCAGCATCAGTGTTGAGAGTATAATGTAATAAAGTGGACACGATATGTGTTCTCTTGCAATCCTACAATCTGTTGTTTTCTGTGGATGGTGGAAATACTCCATTTCCCAATAGATTTCTTTTCAACTTGTTTCCTTAATAAGAAAAAGAACTTTTAAATTATTAATCTCAATAAATTTTTCACAGATTTCAGTTACAGCCTCAGTATACCCATTCATTAGAAATCCCATTTTTGTTTGATTGCACACTGTATCAAGTCTTAATATAAACTAAAAAGCACCTTCATTTTTCTAGTGCCTTTCACATGAACATTTTCTTACCCTTTCTCAGACAGCTAGAACCTCAGTATTTTAAAATTATGCAATTGAGTCATCTTTAAAAATATCCTGCAGGTTGACTTTGCCCTCCCTGTGTAGTTTTTGCTATGAGTTCATCTCACATAATGTTATAACACTAATCGCCACTGGTTTATGGTTCTTGACCTTGTTTGTTTTGCCTACTTTATATTAATGAGTACGTTGTCTTGATACTCAAGGTCTTTCAAAATTTTAAATCTGACCCAATTTTATTGATCAGTCTTTTACTCCACTAGTATATATTTTTTGACCCAACTAATTTACTAGAGACTATCTAAGTGTTATTTAACTCAATTAGTCTGTCTATATTTCTAGTTTCCTTTTCTGTTTCAAATCAAAACATTCTCAAGTACCTTTTCTTTAACTTACTTTTTAAAATTTATATAAAATACATGATTAAAATGCTATTTATATTGGTGTAAATAAAACTTTCCTACGTTTTTCCAATGTGTTGGTCTATTAAATTAATATTTCTTGGATACCTAGACTGTCTCACATTTAATTACAAGACAGTCCAGGAACCAATCTGTAGCTCTTTGACAAACCTAATCATTTTGTAACCATTTTTTATTTACTCTCTTTTATTATTTTCTTTATTTTTTTCTTGCGAAAGTAGTCAATCAAAGCTTCTGTTGTCCAGAGAAATATTTGGAATAAACTAATTCTGGTTCATGTCTAATTTCTTTTGCCTGAGCAGACTACATATCCAAAACTGAGAGAGGTTCCCGCAAACCATGTCCACCCTATGTCCTGCCTCCATTATGGATGTTCTTTGGTAGAGAATAGTATGTAAGAATCCTTAGTGATTATACATGGATTTAGATCAATTTTATAGATTCACCATTCTATTTTACTGATTTTTATTGCTTGTTTGTTATTTTCTAAGTAGCCATGTTCCAACATTAACTCTCAAATCTCTGACTTAGTGAGAGTGATAGTTTTAAAACATTTCTGATTAAAGCACTACATAGATGAGGGCTATCCTTTTAAAGACTGTTACTCTGTCTTCCTAAGACAACTGTGTTTTGTATTTATAGTAAGATGAAGCTATGCTACCTGTGTTGTTTTCCCCATAAGAGAAGGAAACAGCTGTGGCAAGTTATACAATTTCTTTTCAGTAATGTATTGAATGTTATAATTTTGTTTTTGTAATAAGTATGATTGAGTCACACTTAGGACTGTTTTGTTCTAGAACTTCCAGAAAAATATTAAATTTTTCCTCTAAAACATGTATAAACATATTTTAGTTTAAAATGATATTATTAGGGATTTTTTAATGGAAAATTTAGTTTAGCTCTGTAAGACTCACCTTATTAAAAGTAGATAAGTCTTCTTTCTTTTCAAAGGTGGGAGATGACCTCGGTTTATTCTCAACATCAGATCTTTTTTATTATTATTATATAAAATAATGTTTCAGTTTAATGATACTTTGATCATAATTTTCCCTCTTTTAAGTTTGTCCAGATCCTCTTCTCCTGCCTACCCAACTTTCAGTTCATCCTCAAAATCAAACCAAAAACCATATACAACAACAAAATGCTCAAAACGTAGAATACAGAACGGAACATCACCCAAAAAGAAAAACAAAACAAAACGACAACAAACCATACCCAAATAAAAGCATATGCAAATGAAGCTGTGGGGTTCATTAATTTTTGGCAGTGTTCCTGAGCATAAGTCCTGTGGTTCATATGCCCAGTGTTGTCATTAATTGGAGAGAACTGATTTTTCTCTCTCCCAACAGGCATAAATGGCAGTTATGTTGTTAACCTTCACAATACTTGCTAAATTTATACTGATTGGTGCATAAATTTTATAAGTATAACATAATAAAATAGAATAAAACAGAAACTACCACATCAATTTCAGCCATGAAAGACCAACAGAAGGAGAAAAACCACCAAAGAAGGCAGAAGATTTGGAGTCTGACCCATTTACACACTCAGAAACCCCATGAGAACACTAAGTTGGAAGTCACAATATAAGGCAGGTTAGCCTTCCAGTGAGCAGTATCTTATAAATGTGTATTTCCACGCATATATGTATGCATTTGTTTAATAACGTAAAACTGCCTAAAAATTATTATGAAGGTATGATTTTCATTTGCTGTGCATTGGTATCAGTGGTTAAATTCTGTGCCATGGAAACTGGTGAGTTGGGACCACCAGAAGCCATGCAGAAAGGCCATGCTTAGCAGCTCTCCTGTAATACCCACTCTGCACTTGACTGGTTAACCAAGTTAAACCCATGAGCTTGGGGTTTGGTGAAAAACCCTGCCTCAAAACACCAAAGGTGAACAGTAAAGATGGCACTCCACAGGCATGTGTCCCCCACATGTATGCACACACTTTATTTTAGTCAAAATAATCATTATAAATTACTTAGCATTTCCATTAGTAGTATGAACATTATAAACTTAGTATATTTGTGATAGAGATTAAAAAGTAAACAGTTAAAAATAAAAATATATAATAAAAATTGTGTATATATATACATATATATATATCTCCTATGTTTGCTCATGGTTGCACATTAAATATTTCATTATATATCACTTTATAGGTTGTCACTCATTGTTAATACTACCATTCATGTGGCATTAATACAAAGGCTTTTTTCCTAAATATTCTTTTAACATGCTTCAGGAATGGATTTATTTTAATGATGATTATGATTTTTGATTTTGCTGTATAGAATTAGATACTCATACAGCAAGAATTTGATGCCATCATTTTTAGCAATATTTTACTATGGTAACACTAGTTGTAGAAAATAAACTCATGTGAATCTGTAAACCATGACACCATTAATTTACATTATTTTTATTTATTATTGTTGTTTATATGTATGGTGTGTGAGTGCAAGTACATGTGTGTGGACAACAGAGAACTTTCAGGACTTATAACCTTCTTCCGTAAGGTCCAGCATGTTTGTCATTCTTGTGAATCAAATGCATTTACCTTTTAGTCATCTCACTAGCCTGTTACTTTCTTTTTAGTAGTTAAAACCCTGAATTTGATCTAAATCTCAATTTTATAAATTAGACTTAAAAGAGTAATCTTTTAAAATAAAACATCTTATTTTAATACTGTTTAATATTGATCTGATTGATTCTCTCTTTCTCTCTCTCTCTCTCTCTCTCTCTGTGTGTGTGTGTGTGTGTGTGTGTGTGTGTGTGTGTGTGTGTATGTTTGTATGAATGTTTGCTTTTGCTTTTGTTTAGAGATAGGTCCTCATTATATTGTCAGTGGTTGTCTCAATCATTTTTGCAGTCTTCCCTACCCTCTTACTTATGCTCTGCCTGCCTCATTCTCCTGGGATGACAGATATTCACCAGCATTTATGCTCAGTTATACTCTTGGTGGTTTAATATGCATCATTTTAAAATCAGAGCCACAATTATTGCAGTAATTGTCTAGTCTAACAAGAGTAATCCGAGTCCTCATTCACAGTGAGTACAGTGTTATGCTATCACTATAACAAAGACTTTAGTTCATCTATAAAGAGGAAAGGTTTATTTGACATTGTGCTTTGAAGTCTGTAGGTTGGTGCCTAGCTTCAAAGCTTGGGTGCTTATGGTAAGACAACACATCATGAAAAGACTTTAGGTGGAGTAAAATCTTTGCACACACAATACTCATCTGGGCTGCTATGCTGCCCTTGCATTATGACATAACTGTCTGCTAAAATCAATTAGTTAGAGAAGTCAGTCTCAAAAGAGTGTTCTAGTAGGTAAGCTAATACTTTTCTTTCAATCATCCACATATTATTTAATATATAGCATATCAGCTGCTGCTGCCACATTTTTCATAAAGCCAGTAGAGTTGGATTCCTAATAAAAGGATGCCTGGATACGTACGATTTCATTGACAGGTACTCATGAACACCTTTATCACATCACCACACAGAGCTTGTGAGATTCCCCCTGGGCTACAGTGCGCTGTGGTCACAGTAGGAAACTAAGATATCTAATGGAAATGTGCCTCAGATTTTTCTCTCAGGGACTACATGTGGGTATTCATAACCATAAAACCCCACATGTTTAAAGCCTAAATGTTTAAAAACCTATTACTTGATTTATCTCCGCAGGTACTCATCAAGACGGGAATTACGATTTCCAAAGTGTGGGCGCAGAGTGGACAGCAAGGGCCACGGTGGAAGAAAGCAGAAGTGTTTTTAGGCATCCATTCACACGTGGAGGTCTGTGATCCAAGGGAGTTTGTAAAGAAAGAGCTTTGTTAATTTTTGTCTTGAATACTAATTTATCTCTTCTTCTCATTATCTTCATTTCTTCCCATTTCCAATTTGATGCACTGTGTATGCAGAACATTTAACAGCCCATATGGCATTTTCCATAAAGAATGTACCATTTTAGAAAGCCATAACTTCTCCCAATTAGACAGTTACACTTCTAGGTACACTTAATTTGAGTGATGATTATCTCTTACTCTAGCAAGCTTCTCACACTGAAAAAATATCTCCCCAGATACTGAGATTCGAAATTCAGAGATTTTAGTACAATCATTTAAATGTGACTTCAAAAGCCATCTTCGAAACTTTATTTAATGGTTGAACCTTCTTATACTGAGTTAATTTGTGTAATTAAAATATTTTTGTAAGCAAATGCTGGTATATATGCCTTTATTTAGATTTTAACATCTGTACAATAATACATATCCAACAATGTAAATTTTAAAATATTACAGAGGATAACAATATTAAAAATAATGAATATCACAATGTGAAAAGATATTTACTATTGGTTTCTATTTGGGGGTCATATTAAAATTACAAGATCTGTAGTTTGGATTAGAGTTAAATTTACTTCTTGGCTATTAAGATATAAGGAATCTTGGCTATTAAGATAAATGAAGCAAGAGCCCATCCTATTTATGTAGGGGAAGATTCTCTTTTTTCTTTAAAATTTACTTTTAAGAATGTGCAGGCAAGTTCCAGGAATTTGAAAATATTCAAGTGATAACATCACTTGAATTAAATTGTTAAATATTGTATTTTCTGTCTTGTTTGTATATCACAAATAGGCATGGTGGTTGTGCATACATAGTAAATATGTCTATGATCCTTCTTGTTAAAGCAGCTGTTTTCAATAATGGAAGTTCTGCCTGATGAACATGTATAAGGCTTGATGCTCTACGCCCAATTTCCTGAAATGTTACATGGGCTGTGGAATAAATGCCTTATTTTTTTTGCCCTCTTTAAGACTATCTAGTTTCCTTATTAAGCGTTTAGAGATAGTTTAGTATGTGGATAGGAGGAAGCTCTACCCAAGGAAATGAAAGTTTGAGGATAAATTAATGACTTTACATATAAGACTTATCATTAGAAGGAGATTAGATATTCAATTTCAATAGACTTTCAGTGGAAAAAAAAATCTCAGCAAGAATACTTAAATGGGTCCAATCCTGTCAAATATAGGTTTTCAAGTCAGCTAAAATATTTATCAGTTCTGTACATAGACTATTAATATGGAAAATTGTGTTCAAAGGACATTAAGTGATTATTTAGCACGTAGAAACATGGATATAGTTTTTTCCATGATTCAAAAAAATTTACACCTTAAATTGGTTTAAAGTTTTGTTCATATTGAACGAATCTTTAAGTATGGATGGCGTGTGTCTTAGGGTTTTTGCTGTAAACGGGCAACATGACTTAAGTGTACACTTACAAAAGAAAACATTTAATCGGGGCTGGCTTCTACTCAGAGGTTCAGTCTGCTATCATCATGGTGGCAACCATGGCAGAGTGCAGGCAGACATGGTGCTGAAGAAGGAGGTGAGAGTTCTACATCTTGTTCAGAAAGCAGCAGAAGGAAACCGTACACCAGATGTAGTGTGAGCATATATATGACCTCGAAGCTCAACTCCACAGCGACACAATTTCTCCAACAAGAACAAAGCTACTTCAACAAGTCTACACTTAATAGTGCTGCTTGCTATTACCAAGCATTCAAACACCCGAGTCATTCAAACACCCGAGCCAATGGGGGCCATTCTTACTCAAACCAGCACAGCATGTAAATGCTTGCTCTTTCTTATGATCCACTCATCCCTTCAGTAACAATGCATTGAGAATCTGCTATGAAAAATACATTGAGAGGGTCCAGTGGTGAGCACACATGTTCATGATTCTTCAGTCATAGGTTTCCTTTCCCTTTAGACTCAGAAGGATGACAGGATATAACCTTGACTTTCCCTCCCTCCCTCCCTCCATCCCTCCCTCCCTCTCTCTCTTTCTCATGCTGAAGCAGCATGAGAAGTCTGCAGACTCTATTGAGGAGAGTCCTATATTTAAACACAGTTTTTTATTATAATAACCAGAGCAGTCACATATACATATACATAGATACACAGATACACAGATAAACACATATATATATACATACAAACAACCACACATACATGTGTGTACGTGTGAGCACTGAAGACTTTGTCATGTATTTAAATGTATCTACTCACTTAACTTTGACAGACATCTAACCCTATTTATAATGTAGTGGGTACATATTCAGTTTATAAATTGGAACACAGACGTGCCTGCCTGGGCAAGTCTTGATGCTCTTGCAACTCAGGGAGTGGACGTGGGTCTAGGCACTAAATGCTAAGTACTATGCATATATTAGGCAGTAGTGTTTATTTTCTCATATTCTCCGACACTTGGTATAGTAGACTTTAATGCTGCTATTTTCTTCTGGACCATTCTGAGCCATTATCATGGCGGATGCTTATATTGCTCGGTATCTGTTGTGAGAGTCAAGCTAGGAGTGCTTGATAGGTCACGTTCGTTTTAGTTCTGAACTTCTTGGCAACATAATGCTAATTGGTTTTTCTTTGTCTTGATTGGATTTCCTTATTCATTTTATCTTTTCAGATTGTCTTTAGGGCAAAACGTGGTGTCAGTTACATAGGAGATGTGGCAGTGGATGATGTTTCCTTTCAAAATTGCTCCCCGTTACTTAGCACAAACAGAAAGTGCACCCCTGATGAATTCATGTGTGCTAACAAGCACTGCATTGAAAAGGACAAACTGTGTGACTTTGTGAACGATTGTGCTGATAATTCAGATGAGACCACGTTCATCTGTGGTAAGTAGCAATGTGTTTTTGTGTTCTTTACTTGGCATTCGTGATTGCAATATAAAATTTTAATTTCAGTAGTAGATCTCAGTAGTAGTTGCAGCCATATTGATTTAATTGTTTAAATGGCTTCCTTTCTCCTTTTCAGTACTTAGCTTTGAATGCAATTTATGGAAAACTGATGGATGACCCCCCCCTTTTTTTTTTGCATGAAGGTATACGGTAATTAGAGCTAAATTGGAAAGTAGGTAGAGAAACAGCTATTTACCATATGAAACAATGTCTTTGAAAAAAGAGGCCAAGCTCATGTCAATGTCTATTGATTGCCTGATGAGCATGCGTACTTTTATAGATTTTGAAAGGTTGGCATTTATTTACATGCATGATCAGGCATGATATGCTGATAAAGAAAATAAAAGAATGTTCTCAATATGTATTAAAGTGATGAAGTATTCTACCATAGTATATACAGAGTATATCTGTAGAGCTGTTGTTTAAGTTCACCCCATACAAGACAGTACCTATTAAAAAACCCATAGCTAAGAGACCCATCTGTGCTCAATGAGGTGATTCGGTATCATTATGTGACACAATCTAAGTTTGCTTCATTGCATTATAAATGAAGTGATCGTATATTGTCCAAATGAAGGTTTATGGGTCATTCTACTGCTATCACTTCTGAACTATAACTGTCAAATATTGTCTGCTTCTTGCAACCAAACCTGCACTTTCAAAGAACCATTTTAGTATCAGAACCAATTGTTACATAGAACTTTTTTTTAAAAGTCTTTATTTACTTATCTCTGCTTGATCTTCATGTAAACTCTTTTTTTTTTTTTTTTTTTTTTTGGTTTTTTTTTTTCCGGGCTGGGGCCCAACCCAGGGCCTTGCGTTTCCTAGGCAAACGCCCCCCCTGAGCTAAATCCCCAACCCCCTCATGTAAACTCTTAGAGGACAAATATTAGTGGTACTTGTCATAGGTCAACCTACCAGCAGGACTAGAATAGGCTTCATCAAAATTCATAAAACTGGTACTAAGCTGGTCCTAGCATCCAACTGCTTTGATTTATGATCCATGCTCTGTTTAAGCTACCACACTACTGTATTCAAAACTGAATCCTTCAGATAAGTTATTGGCCTGGGAGATGGCCTGGCTTGTAAAATGTGTGCTGTGTAACATGAGGACCGGAGTTTGAATCCCCAGCAAGCATGCAAAAGATAATAGCACAGGTCTAGTGTAGGTTATATTTTTCAAAACTTATTTTAATAAGGGTTCTTAAATGCTTTAACCTCCATTTAGCCGACCCCCAACCAGAGGTAGTGGAATTCAGAGGTTAATAGGGCAAAGGAGGATATGGACCTATTTAGAAGTAGGTTTTTGGTGGAAATTACTGCTTCATTGTCATGATAGCAACAATCCAGTTCACACAAATCAGTAGTGGAATCTCAATCCAATCAAAAACACTGTTCATGAATTGGCAATTACGGTTCAATCTAGAAAAAACCATGAGGCTCTGCCAATCTGCTGGAGTCTGTGACAGCAGCAAGAAACCACGGGAACACCAGTATAAGTTCTATGGTGTGTTTCTCTTTACGAAGTCACAACAAACAATGATCAGCTAAGAGTGGCAAGGTGAACCAATACCACACAACATCATCCACCATCTGTTGGGCTATATTTATACCCTTCCAAATATCACATATTCTCTCAAGGGTCTGCTCTAAAACACTCTCAAAACATCACATGTCCCGTTTCCAGGTAGCTTCCAGAAAAATACCATGTGTCTGTTCCCAGCAAAACATTCTCTCACATGTGTACTTAAACCAAACATCCAATCATAAGACAGTTTCTAGAAAAACATCACAGCATACAACTGAGTCTCCAAAGAAACAAGAAATTTCCAAAACACAGCGCTGGGTGATGAATGCAAGTGGATCCTCATTGGTCGGACAGTCTAACCTGATACTGACCTCCAAACTCCATGAGAAACCATGTATTAAAATAATAAGTTGAAGAGTGATTGAGGAAGATACCTAACATCAAATTCCAGCCTCTCCATTAATGCACACACATGCATGGACAATGAACAGTTCTCCATACATGTGTACACACACGAACACATACATATGCTGTGCACATGCATACATTCATCTACAAAAATAATTATTGCTATAGACTTTTCTTTATGTCACACAGATATTTGTTATTTGAATATGTAAAATCAAAACACAAATGTATAAATTATGGCAAAATATTTGAATACTTTCTATTGAATACTGTATTTATTAATATGTAACTATTAATATCTTTTACGTTTGAATACTTTCTGCTAGACTTTAGTTAAATTTCACATCAAATGATTGTGTAGTTTCTTTAATGTCGTTTTCCTTTGAATAAAATACTAATTTAACAATATATTAGTTAAACAGAGTTGATATGTTTATGAGAACCACGTGTAATGTGGCCGTTGTCACTTTGAAATATATATTTTAATGTATTTTCAGTATAATTTCCTACTGATTAAATTTTCTAATGGCATTCATGCTTTAATATTAATATTTTAAAATTTTAGCACTCAGAAAATTTAGTGTATACTAAAAGACATATGTTGAAAACTTTCTCTCTTGAACACTCTTGTGTATGATACAGCCATAGGGAAGGGTTAATCCTTCCTAAAGTTTCTCAGGGCCTTCTCTACCTTTCTCCCTCTCCTCTTTTGTCTTCTCTTCCTTCCTCTCCATGCCTCCCTCCGTCCTTCTGTCTCTCTTTCCCTACCATACTCAGCAGCTGATATTTCGTGCAATGGACATGTCTGCTCTCTTGAGATAGAGCCAGATTGTCCTCAAACTCACTATATAGCTGAGGCCGGATTTGAACTTATAATCCCCCTTTCTTACCTCTCAAGTGATGAAATAATTGCCACAAGATATTGTGCCCACCTTTCAGAATATGTTTTGGGGATGATCATATCATTAAATGCTTTGAAATTTTTAGTGGGCCTATCTATATACAGAGCATAGAATTGTGAAAGTTAAATTTATTCCAGAGACTGCACAGAAAAAGTGAAAAATGTCATTGCAATAAAATTTTAAAAAGGTTTCTCTTATCCTGCACTATTGCCAGAACCATGGGGACTCATTGTATCTGTTGGATATTTTCATCTCGGTCAGCAAAGCATCTCACCCACTAAGCTCTATCCCATATCACAATGCTAAAGGCTACTCTCTGAGCCTGGCAACAATCTCTCTACCCATCTAGTTCCCACAGCAGGTTGCCACCATGCCAGAAATACACATCCCAATTCTGTGGCAGGCTCAGTGTGTCCAGCCACCACACACTGTCTTGAACTCAATTAAATAACCACATGAAAGAACACATCACACAATAACCTCTGGTCCAATTGATAATATATTATTTGCTCATCTAGACATACAAAGCTCTGTATACATCCATTCCTTAAGAATATTCATAACAACCTGTAAATGTGCAGAGAGGAATCTTAACATCCGCCTCCATGTTCCTCTTGTTCCAGTCTCCTCCCCCTCTAAAATTTTTCTCCCGTTCATCTTTCCTTCTGGTCCAATGACAGGCCTCCTTCTATCCTGTACCTGCCTCCACCTATATAATGACATCATCTTACAAAATGTTTTAAGTTTCTCAGGAGAAATGGACAATAAAATGTTAAAAATGCCTCCCCATACACAAAGTAACCATATTTGACCTGGCTCTAACTACAGAAGTGGGATCTGTTTTTCCATAGCCTTCTTTGCTTTTATTATAGTCTCTAAATATTCTAATGCATTCCAAGACAACGGGTCTTGGATGTTTCATTGTAATTACAGTGGCTAGAATCTGCTGCAAGAATTATGGGCACTGTTACTCTCCCGCACATGCTATAAACTTTGATATTCTAGTTAGACCTAGAATAATTGAAAGAAACAATAAAAAGAATCACCCTAGTAACTGATTTCAGAAACCGATTAGAGTTTGGGCTTAAATCTACCTTTTTTATTGAAAAATTTATATATAACTTGAATATGTATCACCACTGAAGAAAATTACAACCCCTAAAGCTTGATCATTAGTTAAAAGGGCAACATCTACAAATAGGACAAAGAATGAAGAAGTAGGAGCATACACTGTGTCTCATCCTGGAGTAGAAGATAACGCACTATAATACAAACTTACTTGTTGCCTTAATTTGATGAAACTTCACATAAACTGAGATATTCCAACAAACTTTCAGAGAACTGAAAAGCATTAGCTGCTTTAGCATTTGAATAACATTCCTAAAATTTTGGAAATAGTCTCCCAAAGTGATTTGTATATCTAACATCTGTAAATCCTTAATTTACTATAATTGATATAAATGTTGTCAGGAAAACAATTACTGTTTTGGCTTCCTATCATTTTATTGTATTTCATTAAACATTTCAGATACAGGGTTGCTGAGAAACTAGCCTCAAATTTGCTACACAGTCCAGTTTGTCACTAAACTTAGGATAAAAGGATATCCCACTATAAATGTACTGGGACTTAGGCATTAGACACCCTACTGAGCTTCCTTAAAATATTTTAATTGGAAATATAGTATCGTTATTTGACAGCTAGTATAGGAGGAATATCAAAACACTTGACTTTTGCCAAGTTATCAGGAAATTATACCACTATTGAACAGTTTTAATTTCCTCTTCATTTTCAACATGGAGACTATATGCATGTAAAGACAATAGAAATTATGTATTTAAACATTAAGCTAATTTAAAAAGTTTATATATGTTAAAGGCACATTACTACATGCTTGGAAACAGGCTGGACTCAATTAGAAGACAGGAAATTTTCCATTAGAATTTGAAAGATATTTTAATAACCTCTGTGCTTCCCACACAAAATCCACAATAGAATTTGTAAATATTTTGATCCAAGCAAACATAAGACAAGTTATGAAAAATTATGGGTCTTGTTAAGAAGTACTTAAGTAATGTGAAAAAATGGTTAAATGTTTTCTTTTTTCTTTTTCCTTTTTTGGATATATTTTTTTTACATTTCAAATATTATCCCTTTTCCTGGTTTCCTGTCCATAAGCCCCTTATTCCCATTCTCTCTGTCTTCTTATATAAGGGTGTTCCCCTCCCCAAAGACTCCTCTTTCTGTCTTCCCACCCTGACATTCTTCTACACTGGGGTGTCCAGCCTTGGCAGGACCAAGGACTTCTCCTCTCATTTGTGCTCAACAAGGCCATCCTCCTTGGCAGGAGCCATGGGTCTTTTTACATGTAGTCTTTAATTCCTGGGGGCTCTGTTGGTTGGTTTTGTTGTTCTTGTGGGGTTGCAAACACCTTCAGCTCTTTCAATCCTTTCTCTAATTCCTCCAAAGGGGGTCCAGTTCTCAGTTCAATTTTTTTCTGCTAGCATTCCCTTCTGTATTTGACATGCTTTGGCTGTATCTCTCAGGACATATATATATATGTATATGTCACATGTGAGGCAGGCTCTGAATGGCCACTCCTTCAGTCTCTGCTCCAAACTTTGCCTCAATATCTCCTCCAATGAATATTTTTGTTCCCCCTTTTAAGAAGGAGTGAATCATCTTCACTTTGGTCATCCTTCTTGAGCTTCATGTGGTCTGTGGATTGTATCTTGGGTAATCCGAGCTTTTGGGCTAATATCCACTTATCAGTGAGTGCATACCATATTTTTTTTAATGATTGGGTTACCTCACTCAGGATGATATTTCTTAGCTCCATTCATTTGCCTATGAATTTCATGAAGTCATTTTTAATAGCAGATTAGTTCTCCATTGTGGAGATGTACTACATTTTCTGTATCTATTCCTCTGTTGACGGGCATCTGGGAATTCTTTTCAGCGTCTGGCATAAGGCTGCAATAAACATAGTGGAGCATGTGTCTTTGGTATATGTTGGAGCATCTTTTGGGTATATGCCCAAGAGAGGTATAGCTGGGTCCTCATGTAGTACAATGTCCAATTTTCTGAGAAATCTCAGATTGAGTTCCAGAGTGATTGTACCAGTTTGCAATCCCACCAACAATGGAGGAGTGTTCCTCTTTCTCCACATCCTCGCCAGCATCTGCTGTCACCTGAGGTTTTGATCTTAGCCATTCTGACTGATGTGAGGTTGAATCTCAAGGTTTTTTTTTTCATTTGCATTTCTCTGATGAGTAAGGATGTTGAACATTTCTTTAGGTGCTTCTCGGCCATTCAATAATTCCTCAGTTGAGAATTCTTTGTTTAGCTCTGTACCCCATGTTTAATAGAGTTATTCAGCTTTTTGGAGTCTAAATTCTTGCCTAAATTGAGTTCTTTGTGTATATTGGATATTAGCCCTCTATCAGATGTAGGATTGGTAAAGATCTTTTCCCAATCTGTTGGTTGCTGTTTTGGCCTAATGACAGTGTCCTTTGCCTTACAGAAGCTTTGCAGTTTTATGAAGTCCCATTTATCAATTTTTGATCTTAAAGCATAAACTATTGGTGTTTTGTTCAGGAAATTTTCCCCAGTCCCCATGTGTTCCAAGTTCTTCTACATTTTTTTCTTCCATTAGTTTGAGTGTATCTGGTTTTATGTGGAGGTCATTGATCCACTTGGACTTAAGATTTGTACAGGGTGATAAGAATGAGTCAATTTACATACTTCTACATACTGACCTTCAGTTGAACCAGCACCATTTGTTAAAAATTCTGTCTTTTTTTCCACTCAGTGCTTTTAGCTCCTTTGTCAAAGATGAAGTGACCATAGGTGTCTGGGTTCATTTCTGGATCTTCAGTTCTATTCCATTAATCTACCCGCCTATCTCTGCACCAAATACCATAAAGTTTTTAATGCTACTACTCTGTAATACTGCTTGACGTCAGGGATGATGATTCCACCAGAAGTCCTTTTATTGTTGAGGGTAGTTTTAGCTATCCTGGGTTTTTTGTTATTTCAAATGAACTTGCAAATTGCTCTTTCTAACTCTATGAAGAATTGAGTTGGAATTTTGATGGAGATTGCATTGAATTTGTAGATTGCTTTTGTCAAAATGACCATTTTTACTATATTAATCCTGTCAATTCATGAGTATGGGAAGTCTTTCCATCTTTTGAGATCTTGGATATCTTTCTTCAGACACTTGAAGTTCTTGTCATACAGATCTTTTGCTTGCTTGGTTAGAGTGCACTGAGATATTTTATGTTATTCGGAACTATTGTGAAGGGTGTCATTTCCCTAATATCTTTCTCAGCCTGTTTATCCTTTGATACCCAGCCACTTTTCTGACGTTGTTTATCAGGCTAGTAGTTCTCTGGTGGACCTTTTGGGCTCACTTAAGTATACTATATTATTTGCTAGTAATGATATTTTGACCTCTTCCTTTCCAATTTGTATCCCTTTGACCTCTTTTTGTTGTCTGATTGCTCTGGCTAGGACTTCAGGTACTATATTAAATAAGTAAGGAGAGAGTGGGCAGCCTTGTCTATTCCCTGATTTTAGTGGGATTGCTTCAAGTTTCTTGCCATTTAGTTTGATGTTGGCTACTGGTTTGCTGTATATGTTTACTATGTTTAGGTATGGGCCTTGAATTTCTGATATTTCCAAGACTTTTAACATGAAGGAGTGTTAAATTTTGTCAAATGCTTTCTTAGCATCTAATGAAATGATCATGTGGTTTTTTTTCTTTGAGTTAGGTTACATAGTGGATTATGTTTACATAGTGGATTATGTTGATGGTTCCTGTATATTAAACCATCCCTGCATCTTTGGGATAAAGCCCACTTGATCATAATGGATGATCATTTTGATGTGTTCTTGGATTTGGTTTGCAAGAATTTTATTGTATATTTTTGTGTCAATATTCATAAGGGAAATTGGTCTGAAGTTCTCTTTCTTTGTTGGGTCATAGTGTGGTTTAGGTATAAGCATAATTGTAGCTTCACAGACATAATTGAGTAGTGTACCTTCTGTTTCTGTTTTGTGGAATAGTTTGGACAGTATTGGTATGAGGTCTTCTCTGAAGGTCTGATAGAATTCTGCATTAAACCCATCTAGTCCTGTGCTTCTTTTTTGGGAGACTTTTAATAAATGCTTCTATTTCTTTAGGAATCATGGGACTATTTAGATGGTTTATCTGATCCTGATCTAACTTTGCTACCTGGTATCTATCTAGAAAATTGTCCATTTCCTCCAGATTTTCCAGCTTTGTTGAATGTATGCTTCTGTAGTAGGATTTAGTGATATTTTGAATTTCCTCAGATTCTGTTGTTATGTCTCCCTTTTCATTTCTGTTTTTGTTCATTTGGATATTGTCTCAGTGTCCTCTGATTATTCTGGATGAAGGTTTATCTGTCTTGAATTTCTCAAAGAGCCAGCTCCTGAGTTTTCATATAGTCCTTTTTGTTTCTACTTGGTTGATTTCAGTCCTGAGTTTGATTATTTCCTGTCTTTTATTCCTCTTGGGTGCATTTGCTTCTTTTTGTTCTAGAGCTTTTAGGTGTGCTGTCAAGCTGCTAATGTATGCTCTCTCCTGTTTCCTTTTGGAGGCACTCAGAGCTGTGAGTTTTCCTCTTTGCACTGCTTTCAATATGTCTCATAATTTTTGTTATGTGGTGCCTTCATTTTCATTAAATTCTAAAAAGTCTTTAATTTCTTTCCTTATTTCTTCCTTTATCAAGCTATCATTAAATAGAGCATTGTTCAACTTCCATGTATATGTGGGCTTTCTGTCATTTTTGTTGTTATTGAAGACCAGCCTTAGTCTGTACTGATCTGATAGGATGCATTGAATTATTTCAATATTCGTGTATCTGTGGTTAAATGTTTTCTTAACTCAGCTAAAGAATCAAGAGTAAAAATTGGAGTATATGAACAATTTTATAAATGTTTAGAAAACAATTATATATCAGGGAGTGTATGAGTTCTATAAGCATATATAATAAATAAAATAAAAATTTTCTCACAGGTATATACCACAAATATCTGTTAAGTAGAAAACATTCTCTCTGTGTTGGCAGGTAAATGATTCAGTATCTACTTCTGTCCTCCATGCACACACACACACACACACACACACACACACACAGACACACACACAGACACACACACAGACACAGAGCAAGTAGACAGATACATACAATTTTGAATACCATATCGACATCATTGGGTCAATATCTGGTAGCATGACTCTTCAGAGTAGAATATTTGTATGCACTCTTTGTTTCCATGCGAATGTCCACTTCTCTACCATGATGTAATAAAAATATTCCAGGCCTTTTTTGATTTACCTGTGAATGAATATTTTATACAAATGTGTACTTTAAAATATTTATCTTATTTATTTATGCATCTATGTGTTCATTCATGTATGTATGTATCTGTCTACTTGCTTTCTCTCTCTCTCTCTCTCTCTCTCTCTCTCTCTCTCTGTCTCTGTGTGTGTGTGTGTGTGTGTGTGTATGGAGGACAGAAGTAGATACTGAATCATTTGGAGCTGTAGTCCTGGAATTTGTATGTTGTGCACTATGGGTTCTTGGATCCATTGTCTGAATCTATGAGAAATCATAAGATCCTTACCACTGGTCATTTAGCTGACCTCATATATTTACATAATTTTATTTGATCTATTTGCTTCTTTGTGGCAAAACTGCATTGCAAGGCCCGAAGTCAATGACTTTGGTTCCTCTTTACGGAGCTGCTCATTATTCTTGACTTTTGCTTTCTTCACATAAATGTATGATCAAGTTGTCAGTAACCATGAGGTATTTCATTGGGATTTCATTAAACGTAAAGATAGGACTCATTATGAATTGGCATTGTGCCAACATTTAGAACTCTTACCCTGGAATGTGGAAAATAGTCCCCTGTGTTATTGCATGGTCTATCTACATATACTGATCTATACACTGATATACAGATTGTATAGTTAATGAGAAAGAAACGGATGCTCTACTGTTGACATCAGAAACAAACATGAACATTCTCGTTGCTTCCCTTTCAGCATTAGACAGAATGTAATAGGGCAATATGGCTAGAAAAGGAAGGAAAAGGAAGGTCTCTGCGTGCTGAAGCAGGCTTACAAATATATAAGTGATGTCATTTGGTCATGATTTACAATTATTTTTAAACACTGTTATTTTTGCCATATTAATTATGATGAGAAGTTTTGCAATTTTGTTTTTAAAGAAATTATGCGAAATCTTCCTAATATTCATAGGGTTCCATTTTCTTAGTAGTATGTTGTTGCTAAGTAAACTTTTGCCTGCTTGCCAATTTTGACAAAATCTATTATAACATCCTTGCCTGAAATTGCCAGGTATGGGAAGAGTCCAGAACTTCTTCATATCTTTCCGATCTTCCTTGGACCAATAGATCCCTGAGGCTTAACCCTATTAGGAAGAAAATAAACAGAAACCCACAGAAGCCGGAAGAGATCATCAGATGCATGGAAACTAGAGTTAACAAATGACTGAGAGGCACCATGTGGGTCTGGGAATTGAACCCGGGACCTCTGGAAGAGTGGCCAGTTGTCTCAACTGCTGAGCCATCTCTCCAGTCCCTTGTTATATTTTTAGTCATATCAGATTACAAACCTTCTCTGCATAACCCAAGTGTTGCATTCAGTTTCATTCTTCATCTAAAACATTATTTAGAAAATTGTGTCATTCATGGCAACATGGCACTGCAGGGTGTCTTTTGTTGGTGACATTGGACATGTGTCACCAACAAACCATGCTAAGTTGAAAATGTAATTAAGCAAGTTGTATTTAGTATGTACCTACAAGCCATCCTGGCTGATTTGTACTGTGTGCTATACTTCAGAATAGTAGATATGTGTCCTGGATACTTCAGGCAGGGTTGGAGATGTCTGGCATCACAAGAGAGACTCTTCCTGCATGCTGACTGTCCAGGGTGACCCCAATTTCAATGGCTCAACTTTGTAACATACATAGAGACACATGCTGAGTAAGAATCAAAGTCAAAAAACTGAGCTAAGTCATCGAATGCTAGAAACCCCATCTTTCACTCTGTCAAAGTGCATATAAAATCTAAGGAAATAATTTGTAATTAACACATGCCACCTGACCTATAAGAACCAAAAATCTCTTGCCTTTATTTGTGTGTTAAATATTGATTATTCTAATAAACCTGACCCCGGAGAATCACAGGAAAAAGAGGAATGACATGAATAATTTTGGAGGATGAATAATTTCTAGTAAAGGAAGTAAATGCAAGAGCATCCACTGTGTGAGAGAGGGATAGTTACAGTTAAGTGCAAATTACTTCTGGAGCGAAGAGGGGGATATAATTAAGTCATGTTTAAACGCTAATCCCAACATTGGCTTGCATAAAGGTGATACATCACCTTGAAAACAACTGGTGTGTTTTCAGAAACTTTATTAATCATGAGCTGGGAATAACTTTTGCTTTCTTTGGGAGATTATGTTAGAAAGTAGGTCAGGTATCATAATGTTAATAAGCCAGGTTTCTGGTGAAGGATCAGCTACCCTAAGCTTTAAGAACTCATTACTGAAGCCTGATGCGGAGTGGGGCTTAGAAACCTTTCATTGTCTATTCAAAATTATCAGAGATGATCCCACCTCTTCCTTAAGCAGTATTTTGAATAACATGGTAGCATATTATTGTCCAAATTTTGCACTCAGTCAATACAGTAGAGGAATTCATGTCTGCAATATTTTTATTGATCCCTCAAATTATTTGCATATATGCATATAATTCATTTTATGTTTTCAAAAGATTGACATCACAGGGAAAGTTTTTCAAAATACTATGCCCAAAATCTTTTCATAAACAAGCAAGTATACTTTCCGTAGAGGATTAGAGCTCCTGCAACTTCAGTTATAGATGGTTGTACATCTCTGTGTGGGCTTTGGAAACAGAATTCAGGTCCTCTGCCAGAGAAGCCTGTGCTTCAAACCAGAAGTCATTTCCCTAGCCTCAGAACCTAACTTTTAAGCACTGCTAGCAAAAAAAAATTAGTTTTCCACGTTATTATTGTTTGATGAAAATTACAAGAAAATAAGAAAATACAACTGAAGTAATTATATCACAGATTCTTACTGAAATCATTGTCATTGACAATAGTAACCATATCATCGTTTATGACAATAGCATTGGTAGGTGCTTTTTCCCCAACACCTAAACAACATTAGGTATTGTAACCATTTTTATTCCTGCTCATCTCGTGAGTGTCAAAGAACTAGTGACCGCTAATTTATATTACTCTTAGTTCTAATAATATTGAGTACCATAATCATGGTTCTTCTTTGACACAAACTCTTAAGTAGTTCTGATTTAAAATCTCACTAGGTACCTCTGGCTGGCTGACTAGGAATTCATTATGTGACTAGCATGACCTTGACCAGAGATGTATCTGCCACTGCCTCTTAAATGCTGGGATTTATAGTGTCTGTATGTGTGTATGTGTGCGTGTAGAATTTGTACTTCCTTTTTATTAACATGCTTCTTTATTCTATTGCCTGCTTTCTAAGTGATATTTTTACCAGCCAACTTCTGAGAACATATTATACACTATTGATATATGTATGAAAAGCCTTTACCCTTAAGCTTCAGAGAGAGTTTCCATTCCTTCAACATAGATTTGGTCAGCAAACATTTTTAATTTTGATGAAGTCCAATGAATTGATAATTTCTCTTCCGGATAATGACTTAGAAGACTTTGGAAGAAGTCCAAGCCTCTGAATTTTGTTTTCTTGTTCTTCTCAAAGTTTTATCACATATATTTTATATTTAAGTTGATGACCCCTTTTTAAATTTTTATGTAAGGTGTTAAGTTTTGGCTAAAATTCCTTATTTTCCAATAGCTACCCATTACTTTCAGGCATTTTATAAGTTTTTTATTATTATATTGTTATTCATATCCTTGTCAAAAAGTAATTGATTGTAATAACTAGAGCTACACCGAGAGCCCCATCTGGTCCATTGATTTGTACATGTTCTGTTGTTTGGAAGACTCATAAATTAGCGTTTGGTCCACAGCAAGGCACTGTGGTTAGGAAACAGAACAGGAAAGACATGAAACCTAGAAGGACGTCTGAGTCTCTAGAAGATATTCCCTGCAACACTGCAATACTCTGTTTATATTTTAGAAAGATATTTATATAAAATATAAATTTGTTCAGAATAGTATTAAATAATAACAGATCTGAAAGAAACAATGTCTTCCATGAGTTTTGATTTTTGATTCATGAGCACAGTTTTCTCCATTACTTAAGTCTCTGACTCCTCTCGCCAGTGGCTACCAGTTCCAGCATACAAAAACCTATCTGTATTTAAGAGATGTATGTATACATAATAATTTTACCTTGACAGATTATATGTGGCATTCACTATTTCATGTTCATTTAGAGGCTTTATGAGCTAAAATTAATTTTAGATATCTGCCTTATATGTTATTTTTGTCAACATATAGCATTACTATGTTATGCTGTACATTCTAGATTTTCTAGAGTAGATAATTATAATATCTAAATATCTGGACATGTGTCATTCCTTACAGTCTGTATGTACTAGAATTCTTCAGTAAGATCAATTGATCCTTCAAATTTCGGAAAAGTTTATTATTAATATCATTTTCTTACTAGTCACAAATCACTCAAAATATCATGTATGCTATTCTAGTAATTGGCTTATTTATATATTTATAGAATCTATCTATCATAATTTTGATAGCCAAAATGTCTTGAAGATCTGTTTTAGTTCCACAGGTGACTTCTGTTTCTTCTCTTTTTCCTTCATATGAGTCTTTAAATACATAATATCAGTTAATTAAATAATGAAAACAATTAAATAATGAATAATTTAACAGAAAAACCTGCTAATCTTTTTACAAGCATGTAAAAGCAAGATGTCAAAGTTGAGGTGATTAAATTATGAACAACTACAGAGTTGTATGAATTGTAAATATTACTTCAAGCCCTTTACAACTGGATCTAACATGTAGATTACATTGAAAGTTTTTTTTTTACTCCTTTATAATTAAGCTCACCTTTAAAGTTTTTCTTCCTAGCACTTACTCCACTCTATTAAAATACAATAAATCCTCTAGGTCCTGTGTATAGATCAGACGGCATAATTTCTTCAATTCGTTACTGAGTATATTAACAAATGAAATATGAGCCAATAAAGAAATCATTCCCACAACTTAGGTGACTTGGGACGTGACAGAGGTAACTGTCTATGACAGTGGAGCAGATGAGAAACAAGTCCCACTTAAACTCTTTCCAGGGGTAACACTGCCTCTCATTGAAAAAGAAAAATTTTGTGATTGTCAAGTGTCTTCTTTTATAGTAATTTTTTTCTAATACTAAATTATTTGTCCATGTTTTTTCCAGCATGGCCTTTGATGTCACCATTTCCTGAGGGTTCTATTTCTTAGTCGTAAAAGCTAAATATTAGATGATTGATATCATTGAGTATACATGCCTTTAATACCCTTCAGCATATTCTGAATGAGTTGGTCAGGTATTTTTAAAAGCTTTGATAGCACCTTATATCCATCACCTCAATCCTCTGTAACTCACTATTTCTCCCACTGTTTGTTTTTTACTTTTAATTTTTCTTTAACCATCCAAGAGACACTAAAGTAATTTAGTTATGATCATACTATCACAATGATCTTTGTAATTCTTGATTATCTAGAAAATTCGAACATCCTGAGAATTCCAACAGGTTATGTGCATTTATTTGGTCTAGTGTTGGTTATGCCTCAAAAGGAGTGCGAGGTAGCAGTATAAAAATGGAAAAAGATAAACCCAGATGGTAGGAATTACAGTCGCCTGCACAGATGCAAAGGTGAGGCAGATGATTATGAATTTATGGGGTTAGCCTCGAACATTCACTTGGAGAGTAGGATATAGCTAGACATAAATCAAAGGAGACAAACAGTAATAACGTGAAGCGATGCCCAGAAATGGATGCTTTTAAAGCCACTTAAACACTCTAAGCAGAAGAGTGGTGCCATCAAGTATTGGTTTTAGAGATAATATTCTGACAGTATGTGATATAGATACCTTTAGAAATCGAGGGTCATGGGAAGACACTTGAGTATTCCATTAAAGAGACATCTGTGTTAAGTACTTTCATTGAAAACAAAGTTAATTTATATCGGGAGGAGGACCTTAGAGATCTGAGAATTACTTAACTGTGGGAAATATCTGGGTTTCGTGAGTGGATTGGTGGCAATTTCATTGTATATCCTTAGTTAAAGAAGGACAAGGGAGCTTTAAAGTTCAAAACTTCATGTATTTATTTAAAGCTTGACAAGTATCTGATACTTTTAGAGAAGTTATCACCCAAGAGATTGCCACAGAGATCTCAGGCTTGAGAAAGATATTTTTATAGGTTTTATGATGTTGAGAACCTTGGCACTATTCGTATTTATAATATTATATTTATACATACAACTATAATATATGTACAATATACAATTTATAATTTATAAGTTTTATGATGATTATATGATTACACATATATAATATATTTATACATGCAAGTATAACATATACAACATAGAACTTAATATATAAAATATTATATTCATATAATGGTAATAAAAATGGACTCTGTGATAATAGCATAGAAAGTGTAAATGACAGAAATACTGTAAATTATCCCAAATACCAGCAGTAGTTCAAGGGAGAATACTTACAAAAGTGATAGAAAGAGAAGGAGAAAAACAACACAAAACAAACAAACAAAACAAACCTCAAAAAACGAGTCCTGCTTATCATCAGATGCAAAGGTAGCTCTTGTCTCAAAGTAGTTGGCATTGCTGACTGTGAAGACAGTAAGTAGCATCAGGATTCAGAAATCTCAGGTGAATTTAATAATGATGTAGGAAATTGGGAATCACTAAATGTTAGTTCTACAAATGTGTAGAAATTACATTTGTGATTTTACATATTGAGTGAAGTCAATCCTGTTTCCTGTTGTAGCTACGTTGGCTCACACCTGCCTCGGGCATTCCTATTTTCAAGTTATAAATGAGATTTGATATTTACTCACATAAACTTTTATTATTATGTTATGTTTTCTGTATAATGTAGAGCATATCAAAACTGCTCTCCTCAGCGTGAAAAGTTAATCTTTGTGTTTGCATATTCTCCAAATCTCCTCCTTTAATGTATTTTTAAGTCAAATGCATTCTCACAGTCTGTCTTAGAGTTTCGATAACTGTGATAAACATCACCATAAACAACTAGTGGAGGAAAGGGTTTATTTCAGCTTTCAACCCTCAGATCAGACTCTTCTCACTGAGGGATGTCAGGGGAAAAGCTCAAGGCAGGGTAGAGGTATACACTGATGTAGAAGCCAGGAGACATGTGGTTTGTTGACTGCTCTTTATGGCTTGCTCAGACTATTTACAAAACTCAGGACCACTGCCCATGGGTGACACTACCTCCCTGTGTGCTGGGCCAACCAATATCAATTTTTAATCCAGACAATATCTTACAAACTTGCCTATAGGTAATCTGATGGAGGCATTTTCTTGACTGAAGATTTATTTCCCGTATTAATTTAGCTTGTCCCAAGTAGGCAGAAAACTAATGAATGCACTATCCATACAAAAAATATTGTTTTATGTGAGTAAATATTTTCTCAATTTCAATAGCTAATATAAAATAATTTTATTTCTTCTTTTAGTAGCATAAACACGTAGCTGACTTTTCAAGAGTAAGTTTTCTGTACAATTTTAATAAAGTAGAATGTATATACTTTTTCCTGAACAGTTGCTGTCTTGAAGTAAGAAACAATACGATAGTAAGAAATGTTTCACTTTCACTCATTAGATAGAAATTTTATATATATCAGAAAGAGCTCAAGTTCAATTACACAGATATCACAGTAATTCAGTGATCTTTTGATCACTTAGAACAGTCATCATCAATCAGAGAAAGAGAGAACATGGCCAATCAGAGACATTTCAAAGACATTTACAAGTAGACAGAAGAAGACATTACCCAAACTGAGTCCAAATTTGACCAACCTTTTGTTTTAATAACAAACAAGAATTGTGGTGGGAACTTAGCACAGTGGTACAGCATGTGCCTAACAGCAAATTTTACCCAGTGTATATGTGTGTGTTTAAATTACAAATACATTTTGTGTATCACTTTTCCTTCTATGGAAATAAATTAGTAAAATATGAGATAATTTTAAAAGTCAGATATTGGAACATTATAAAAGAGACGTCTGCTTCTATCTAGGAACCAAGGAAATGGTACAGGGTTTGTGCTTGCCAAAACAGCAGCAGGATAAGACAATCTAAAGTGTCTTCAGACATTCAACAGCTACCATAGGACATTTAATGTGGCAGAAGAAAGGTCTAAAAAGCACTAGTCTGTCTCCAAATGGTAAAAAGTAACAACAAAATGTATATAATTCCAAATGATATGACAATAGTCATAAACCTGTACATTTCACAGTTTTACACCATAAGCCACAGAAACACAGTTTATTAATTCAAACACATTTATCTGATTTGCGATGAGAATTTGTCCATAAGTAAGAAATATCCCACCGATGCTACATAGAAAGAACCTAGGGCACTTTTACGAAGATTCTTGTGCAGTGAATTCTTTTCTTAACATTGCTGTGTCTTCTACATTCTTTTATTAGTTTTTCTTTGGCCAGTGTACTAGAAAGAATGGCTCCTGGTGTTTTGATAGTAAAATCATTCACATTCTCATTTAGATAAAACTGCCTCAGTATAACTCAAACACTTGTCAAATAAGCTTTCTGCATTATCCTCAGGAGTGATACTTGCTTGAATGCTGGTGGACAGGATGCAAAGGTTTTATTCTCGAGTACTTTCAGCCTCTGGATACTAGCTAACACATTTTTTCAGAAGTTTTCATTTCTGCATTAATATTTAAGGAGAAGTTAATCATAAATTGTTTGAAGATAATTCTAAATCATATTTGTCGCTACACTGTACTCATATTCTCATTCCATTTAAGCTAAAATAACGTTTCTATACAAATGTCCATATATACATACATGCATATGTATGAAACAACAATTAATAAAAAAGAGCAAGAAGAACTGGAAGGAGGGTTTTGGAGGAGAAAAGTGAAGAGAAATAGTACAATTACACTACATTTTTTAAAGTTTTTTTTTTTACAATTGTCCTAAACAAATTTTCTATAAGTTGTAACCTACTGATTGTAGCATGATGCTTAATTCTGAAACATATTCGCTGTTTTCGTTAGCTTTATGGCCAATAACATAACTATTTAGAGCTAACTGTACAACTTCCCCAATCCTGAAAATGGTAGAAAAAGCATCTTAAACAATAGAAGTAATATTCAGGAGAACATCTTTTATATAGTTTGAAACTTAATACAACTTCACCTTTAATTTCTGCAACTTACTGCAATAATTAATTCCAATTATTATATATTTTTTACTTTTTACATTTCAAGATTAAGTAACTTTTATAAAAAATTAAAATGATGAATTCTACCTTTTGTTTCAGGCAGTACTTCTCTAATTAAACTCTATTGTATAATAGTAGCATTCCTAAATTCTATACTGAGAAACAAAGGTGAAAGAAATAGTTTCAGTAACTGAATACATTCTTCAAGGAGAAAAGGAGTATAACATTAAATATTTTGATTAATTGCTTTAAAGCTATGGCTAGATTTGTAGAAAATAAACTTCTGTGAGTGATGGCCACATATATAACAAATTAAGTTATTATACTTAAACATTTCTGTGAACACATCATTGTAGAGTTTTATTACGTGATACAAAGTATCTAAGACTTTGAGTTATGCTTTGTTTGTATCACCTCTTTGAGAGTTTCGTGATTTATGTTTTGATCATGTTCAAACTCCTCCCCCCAACTCCTCCCAAATCATTCCCTTTCCTTCTCCACTCACCTTCATCCTTTGTCACTGTTGTAGTTCTTAAATTCTTCCAGACCAATTTGTGATGCGCAAGTATTCTAGGATATGTGGCTCTCCCCTGGAGAAGTGTAGTTAGCAAGGATTCTGGATTGTGGTCCTCCTCTGGAGAAGTGCACTTACCAAGGGCTATCTCTGGGCGAAAACTGTCTCTTCCTCTTCCAACAGTTAACAGTTGCCAATTGCACCATGGCTGGGGGTGGGATTCTATGCCACACCCCCTCCTTGCTGGGATTTGCTCTAGCTTGCACTACATTTTGTGTATGCCATGACAACTGCTACAGGTCACAAGTGCAGCCTCTGCCATGCACGAAAGATATTTCCTTGTAGTCATCTACCACTTTAGGATCTAATACTCTTCTGCCCTGTTTTCCAAAAGGATCCTTGAGGGAGGAAGAGGGAAGTGGTGAAATACATTTTCCCCTTTGGTCTGAACACTCTAAAATTTTTCATTCTTTGCACCATGGCTAGTTATATTTGTGTTAAATATCATATACTCCAGATAAAAGCCTTTCAGAGAAGGGTTGGAGGAGCTTTGGTATGGTGGTAAATTGGTCTTCATCAAATCCCTCCTTTTGGAGCTTGCAAATCTTGTCGAAGACAGGTAAAAATCGCTAAGAGCCAGAGGACATAGAGGACACCAGGAGAACTTGCTTCTCTGGATCAGCGCAGCAGGGCATACACGAGCTCATGGAGACCGAAGGAGCAAGCACAGGGTGTACATGGTCTACACCAGGCTCTCTGTATATTTTAGATGTAGCTACGCGGTCAGAGCAAGCGTCTAAGTCTCTGCCTACTCTTGGGACTCTTTTCGTCCTGTTGGGCTGCCATGTCCAAATTCAGTATAATTTTTTTGCTTCGTCTTAGAATGTTTTATTTTTGTCAGGTTTGTTTGCTATCTCTTAAAAACCTGTTCTTTTCAAATGAGAGGCAAAAAAGGGAGATCCAGAGGACAGTGAAGGGGAGGGTAAGGGAGGGGAGGGGGGGAGGGAAGAAACTGGAAGGAACAGAGGGAGTAAAAACTATAAACAGATATACCGTTCGAGAAAAGAAGATATTTTAAATTAAAAGGTGGAATAAAAGATTTAGGGGGGGGGAAGAATCTTTTAAAGGTAGGTTTTCTTCCTTCTCCACCTGAGTTTGCAATTTTTCCAGGTACCTCTAGTGGGCGCTGTGACTTCGAGTTTGACCTTTGTACCTGGGAGCAAGATCAGGATGAGGACATTGACTGGAACCTGAAAGCTAGCGACATCCCTGCTACGAGCACAGAGCCAGCAGTGGACCACACCCTGGGGAATTCCTCTGGTCATTACATCATTCTCAAAAGCTTTTTCCCACAGCAGCCAATGAAAGCAGGCAGAATATCAAGCCCCTTTATAAGCAAGAGAAGCAAAGACTGCAAGGTATGAAGGGTAAATTCGGGGATCTTATAAAGAACTACTGCTAAAAGGTCACATACAGAAAACAGGATGCCTGGGAATGGAGCAGTTGAGCATTCAGATTTATTCAGCATGATGTATTTGAGAGGGAGAATGAATGAGAATGGTTATTAGAACTATTGGAGAAATTCTCTTATGAATATACTATACATGCCTTAGAATTTTGGACATGACTGAAAAATGCCGTGGTTTACTCTATATATATCAAAAGAAGTGAAATACCATTGGTCCCCTTTAGGATTTCAGTGCTTGTAGAAACTATGAGAATTTCATGACCACCACCATGAAAAATGAATAAGTAATAATAATATATAAATAATATATCCAAGACTTTGAGGTAGTTAAAGATAGCTAGGAGAAAAAGTATTTTTCAGAGTGGAAAAGAATAAACGTGGTCCTTAAAACAAGAAAAAAAAATTACAGGCAAGAGAAAAACATGCCTTCATCCTTAGCAAATGGACATTTGAGTGAATGCCTAAGGATTTTTAGCTACTGGACTCAACATAACTCATTTAAGTCACTGTCTTTAAAGTGAGCTATCAGCTCCAAGTCCCCTGTTTCCTTGCTTACAAGGAACTGACAAATGTGTCACTTGTTTGTACTGAGTTAAGTAACCTAAAATTTTGTAACAACACGCATATGCCGACCTGGGTGGTCATATCAGATTAGATGAAAGTTGCATGATATAAACTCTTTTTTTTTTTTTTTAATTAACTTGAGTATTTCTTATTTACATTTCGATTGTTATTCCCCTTCCCGGTTTCTGGGCTAACATCCCCCTAACCCCTCCCCCTCCCGTTCTATGTGGGCTTCCCCTCCCCATCCTCCCCCCATTACCACCCTCCCCCCAACAATGATATAAACTCTTATGACCTTCAGAATCACTCTATTTGCTGTACCCATGTGCACAGCACCGGTAGCTGTAGCCCAAAGAGACAGTCTATGGATCAACCTCCAGCAGGTGGTCATCCTCACCATCAGTCTTAATTCTTGGCAAAGGGTTCCTCATTGAAGGAGATTTTCTCTCTCCTCCTAAACTGGCTTCACGATCAGACTCTCCCCGTGCAGCCTCTTCCCTCAGCCACAGTAGGGTTTTACAAAAGAGTAATTGCAAGCGTCTTAGAGACAGAGAACTTGACCAGCAGTTTCCTAAGGGAGTGAAAAGTCACACAGCGGAATCACACTTCGGGTTTCTACGGATCTGAATTTTAACAAAGCACCCGTTTGTGTGGTTTTGCTCTTACAAAGAACTGTCACTTCAAAGTTAAAAGCCAGACGCAGCAGATTTTGTATATGTTTAGTCTATGTCTATAAATTTAGCTCTGTCTGTCCCTAGAAAAATCTCAAAATTGCAAGTTAGCTTGATTTTATGCATCTAATTAAACAGAAAAGCACAGAATATGTAAAGTCACAGTTTGGCTCCCAAGATTTTCTATTTTTGGTATTTTCTATGAAACCCTTAAAAGTTTTATGTTACAGTAACAAAATTCTCATCCATCTCAACATCCCCTTGGTCACAAAACTGTAGTTGCTCCTATCTAAAGCGCCAGTGTGAGGCTATTAAGGGATACCTGGAAGTGTCAAATTTTTGAAACAAATAGCTTATTTTATTAATATTTACTACATAGATTAAATACAAACAAGCAAGAAAAGTTCATACTGAGAATTGCTGGATCTCTAGAATGGCAAGTATCTGTATGAAGTAAGCAGAAAGACCACAACGTTTGGTAAAATTATCTGTGTTCATTCACCTTGTGGACTATATTTAACCAGAGAAAATTAAATTGTTTTTTTTCTTCATTGATGAAAGATAGGTAACAGGGAGAATACAGGAATTGATGAAAAAGTACATCTCTAAATAATTTTAAATTCTATTTAAAAAATCTTTAGAAGTCTAAGTGTTTTGTGGTTGTTGATAATTCCTTCTTGCTGCCTTGGGGACAGTTTATGTTTTTATCAGGTAAGGATGTTTGTTTACATATTACCATATTACAATGCATACCTACGGGCAGGACTCAAAAATACCTTAAGATAGAGATATAAAATATGTGCGTCATAGCTTTTATATAAATGAGACCAATGAAATGCAGAGCATTGTGGAAATGCAAATGCCTGTGGCTGCTTGTTATCCACACAGCAGTGGGCCACAAAGCTGGCCCTAAGTTCCTAGTATCTATCTGTTGATACCTTATGATGTTGGCCCTGTCCTCTACATTCATAATTAAAATAAGTGATGCTAGGTTGGTTTTAGTGTCCCATGCAAAACACCGTATAATTCATGTTGGAAAATTTAATCCGTGGAAGGCGATTTTATACAGAAAAACATTTCATCAGCTGGGAAATTCGAATAGTCACATGGTATGTCTCTCCTCTTAGTCCAGGCTTTTGTAGTAAACCACTACACACGTTAATTAATCACATCTTTCGTTCTTTAAGCGTATTCATTCCACTTCTCTAGAGCATTGTATGCAAAATTGTTGGTGTTTCAATAGTGTATTCTTCTTGCATAAAGAGTGCCTTCTATAATCATTTTCTCTCAGGCACCTGGCAAAATAAAAGCTTTCTAAAGCTCTGACTCACTCTTGTTTACAACCCATTTTCTTCTTTTTCCCAGAATTTTCCTTGACTATCCACTGTGTAACAATGCCTGGCGAACTAGTAAACTCTGTCTCTGACCTATTATAATATGAGTCCCTTGAAATTGATTTATTAATTTTAGAAGCTCCAGGCTCTGCTTCCTGGTGCTCCTTTCTAACACCCCAGGTAAAATCTGGTAATTGCAACTCTGCAGGGTTTGCGATGTGGAGAAAGGTGGACCTTACGGAACTAAAAATGAGCTTCAAGTATAAGAATGTGGTGGAATAGCAAAGTACTCCTTTGTGATTTAACATAAAAACACCCATTTGGACCACAATAAGGCCACGCTTATGGTATCATCAGTCCATTGACAAAGGGAACCCTGATAATCTAATCACTTCATGAAGTTTCTGTCTCTGCACTTTGGCCTTGGAAGTTAATTGCCAACACAGGAATTTTAGAGAAAGTATCAAAACTATAACCTTGAGAAATCTTGCTTTAGAAATAGAAAATAAACTCTTTTCATTTTTCCACTGAATTTCTATTCAATCTTTGCTGTACAGTCTTCTCTGCATATAATTCAAGGCTATCTATCCTACCTTCATTCAGTGCTAACCTGTGCAAGAATCATTAGAGTGCACATTAATTTGCCTTCCAAATCTGTTAATAAAGAAGATGATATTAAAATATTTTTGAAGTGGAAATAATTATACTCATCATATATAATTTCCTGTTCTCGTTACAGATCATTTTTAATTATCACATGTATGGCAGTGCTATTGGGGCCCTCCTCTTGCTCCAGGTAACAGTCACAGACCACACAAAGGTACTCCTGAATCTCACTGAAGAACAAGGCAATTTCTGGCAGAGAAAAGAATTACCATTGTCTAGCGATGAAGACTTCCGACTCAAATTTGAAGGCAGAGTTGGGGAGGGCTTCCGTGGTAGCATTGCACTTGATGACATTGTACTTACAAAGAACTGTCTGCCATCTCACCACTCCACAAGGGAAGAACCAGTTTTTCCCTTTCCAACAGGTATGTGTTCCGTTGTGTTTGCTTTGTGCTTTAATAGGGAGGAGGGGAGAAGGTAAGGGAATGGGTGGAAATGAAATAAATTTCTAATAATTCATTGCTTCCTACTGAAAAATGTTTTAAAACTAAAATGGATCATGCAAGCCTTTACTTACAAAAATGTCTCCCAAAGTTCCGATGAGCTCTGTACTATTTACCATTCCTGAATTCTCTATTTTGACAGCTGTGTCTTAGATAGGCCAAATAAAGGAAGACTCTTCGAAGGAATTTGATTTAGAGTAAGATTCAGTTTTAAGCAAATATGCATGTGTATTTTAACAAAAATGTAAAGAAAATCAAGAGCAGAGGTATTCTGCTTTAATTAAACATTATTCTGGTTATGTGACTGATGCATTTTCCAGATATAAGGAGGTTACATTCTAGTAAAATTGTCAGTAAGTTGAAAACTGTGCAAATAAATCATGTGTTTAAGTCACTTAAACTGCCAAACACCACACCTTAACCACAGGGTACACTGCGGTGAACCAGATGGTTCGCCTTGTGCTTCATAGTTCCTGCTTCTAGCACCAGTACAGTACCACAGCAGGCAAGGCTACCCCAAATGATGTGAAATGTTTGGAATGGTTTCTAATGATTCTTGAACCATCACAAATCATGAGCAGCCTGTATTGACATTAATTGTATACACACACACACACACACACACACACACACACACATTTATATTTGGATTGCTGAATGTATATATTGAAATAGTTTGTGATTTAAAGCATTCATGTGCCATTTTATCGTGGAATATCTTGTAAAATCTTGAAGACATTTTTGGAAATCATTGAGCTAGCAATTTACTACATAATGTGCCCAGTGACAATGTTGTAGGATGTGAGCATGAATTTGCATACTGGTGATATGACATAAAAACCAAGTATGTAGTTTTTAATTTAGTTTTCAGTAGACAGTATTATATGCACTTCACCGCCAGTTGTCCTAGAATAACACAGAAGGATACACAGGAGAAATAATAGAATACACAGAAGAAAATGCAAGCATACCAAGACTATATTGAGGGGTAAGTCTCCTTAGATGGGCTATTTGCAATAATTTTTGGATTCCTCAGTTAATCTCCCTCTTCCTTCATAACTAGAATACAGGAATGGTGTCTATGCTGATTTCATCCAAGCCTGGCCTATAAAAAAGTGAGTTCTTGAACTCAGTGCAATATAGCCTCAAAATATTGTAGTGGAAAGACATAATTCATTTTTATTGATCCATTTTAGTATTTAATCAACAGCTACTTAATGAAATTCATGATAAATAAATAAATTCTACTGGAGGATACTGAGACCTTAAACTTATAAAATATTTTAAAAGTCACTTAAATATTTAGAGGTAAACAATTAATGCTAATTTTATAATAATCACAAAGTTAATGTCAACTATTAATAATGCTATACTGTTCATTTTTATAGTATTTAATGCATTTTAAGATTTGTGATTGATGAGGTTGCTCAGATGATAGATCAGTGGCTAAAAGTGTTTTAAAGTGTGAGAAACTGAGTTCGATCTCCAGAAGAAGTGGTGGTGTGCATTTTAATCCCATGGCCAGTGATTCGAATGCTGAGGGAAATAGACACATCCACAGGTGACTTTACCAAGCAGGCGTGAGGCCCAGGAACAAGGTTCACAACCATCTTATCTCAAGTTCCTGGCTGATCTGACACATATTCTTGGCTTCTGAAGATCCATGTACACATGTGACTTTTCAGATAATAAAAGGGAACCTGGAATAATGACTGAGTTGATATGTAAATAAAAAACTGGGCTTTTGATCTGTAAAGGAAAAGCTATCCAGAGAGCTTTAAGAATTGAGGGGGTGGGGATGTATGCATGAGAATTATCTCCAGAGAAAGAACATAGAGAGCAGTCTGAAAATCTGTCTAGAGAAGGACACAGAGCATAGAGCAATCTGGAAAATTGTCTCTAGCAGAACATAGGCCGTCAGCTTTCAATCTACGATTTTACTAAGTCATTTGTTTTGCTGCTCCCACACACCCTTTCTCCCAGAAAACCCTATCCTAGTCAAGGGTAGTCTTCGACAGATCTGTGTTCCTAATAAAAACCAGCGAGTCAAAGGAACGGAGAAAAAGTACCATACTATCCTATCTGGTAGGCTATGATTAAATGCTGCAAACAAAAATCCGTGAGTATGTTGATAGGATGCACAGAAGATATTTATTACATGTACTGGAATTTGGAGCCACAGTGCTGCTTCTCTGAGGAAATGGCAGGCTCAGCTTGAGGCTGACGTAGCATACACGGTAGGATTACATGAGGAGCATGGTAGAGAGGGCAGCAAAGGCAGGACAGATGTCATGTCAGAGAGGAGATGGTTGCATATTCTGTGAATGTGGCTGTGGATCACTCAGCAGGAATAAACAGTCTCAGGAGCTCGATACCTAAAAAATGGAAAAACTTAGAACTTCCTTAGATATATTTTTCCTCAAAGTGCACATATATAGGGCATAGTTTTAGAAAACAAACACGTGAGATGGAGGTAAAATAGTTGAACATTTGGATACTTTCCAGATTGTGAGACTTACATGTAAGTGAAGAAGATAAAAATAAACGGGCACATTGAGTACTTTCAGTAATCTATCGATGTACACTTAACAACATTAAGATATTAGACCAGTGCAATTATAAGCACACACATTGTTAAGTGTGAAATGCCTACGTTGGGAGTTAAAACTGAAGTAATCATGAAATATAGACTTCGTTCTGACTTTAGAGGATGCTTCAGGATTCTGATATTTTAAGAAGAGGTGGTTAGCAGCCTCACCAAGTAAAAATCCAAATGCTTTCTTTTGACCTTAAGGAAAGTTGCATTTAGAGAGTTAGTGCCTATCCTTTCTGGCACAGGAGGCTTTCCATGGTGGCATGAGATGTCTAGTCAGTCCATTGTTTTCCTTCTATGTGGCACCTTTTAATTCCTCTCATATGTGTACTTGTTTAGAAAGCTTCTAAACATTAGGTTTCCAGGTAGCTCTCCTACTTTACTCTTTCTTCATCTTCCTCCCTGTTTATTCCTCCTACCGTAGTTTATACATTATGTCTCCATAACACTATATTCCATTTCCCCTTCACTGGAGGATCTTCTCCTCTCCACTGATTACATACTAGGTACCCAGGTCAGTAGTTATTCTAATTTCATAACACATTGAAACTTTAAAATATAACACATACACATAGAAGAAGAAACCCATAATTTTGTCTTTCTAGGTAGTGGTTACCTTAGTCCGTATGTTTTACTTTTACCTCCATTTACTTGAAAACTTAAAATTTTCATTTCTCTTAATCATTACGTAACATTCTGTTGTGTGAATGTAGCACATTTTCATTATCCATTCATCGTTTGATGAGCTTCTAGCCTGCCTTTGGTGGAAATGAAAAATAAAACTCTTTTGAGAGTTCATTTTTACTCCTGTGAGAATGGAAGATCAATAAAGCAAATGGCAACTCATTCTGTAAGGATAATGGGGAAGGGAATTCTTATTCATTGCGGGCAATTGCTGTATCTCAAAATCCAGCTATATCACTCTTAAATACACACACATGCATGTGTGCAAACCAGAGAGAGAGAGAGAGTGAGAGAGAGAGAGAGAGAGAAATTGAGAGGGATTGAGAGAGATTGAGATTCCAAGGAATTGTGTGTCCATTCCATTTTCTTTGCGGTTCTATTCATAGTTGGGTCTTGGTCACTGTTGCCCCAGAGATGGTGCCCCGAGGCAGGACACTTGAGCAGGCGCAGAAGTGACTGCAATAGGCTTGAGCAGGCGCAGAAGTGACTGCAATAGGCTTGAGCAGGCGCAGAAGTGACTGCAATAGACTTGAGCAGGCGCAGAAGTGACTGCAGTACACTTGAGCAGCATCCAGGGATGAAAGCTTCCCCAGAGGATTCTCTTCCTCAAAGTGCTACAGCTTTTAGATGACCTTTGATGAAGTAACGCGGGCACCTTTATTCCTTGTGGATAAGCTCTTACATACGTTTGGGGTGGGTTGAGCTCTAAAAGCACATGCTTTCTATTGGCTTGGTCTGACATGGTAGGGAAGCCTCATCTGCATGAGTAGAGTCTTTGGTAATCGCCCTTATGTGACTATATCACAGTCTTCTCCATGGTGTGTCAGCCACATGGCCCATCCAGGACAGGAACTGGGCCGAGAGTAGATGAAACTCCTACCATTTCTCAGCGATGCGAATTCATCAAGGCTTCTGGATCTGCCCAACCTTGGTTCCACTTGCCCCACAGAACAATGTCCTCTCTGGTTCTCCTTCAGTTCCTATACCCAGGGTTGTCCCTTCCTTTTCTTCTCCTGAAGATGGGCTATAACTGGCAAGCCAATGAACCATTGCCCCCAAAATTAAATAATAAAATAAGATAAATATTAAAAGTAGAACAAGCTTTTAGAAAGACCAAATTGGACTCAATTTTTCCAGGAAATGAGTGATATATGTAAAGCAGTGATCACAGATAACAAGGTTTTCAATAGCAAAGTGATATTAACTGATTATTGAGGCCTTGAAGTCTTGCTTGAGAGCTTTATTTTATGACAGCTTTATTCATTGCTAAATGGCAAAGGATAAAAAAATTGTTGAATGAAATTTAATAAGGAAAAGGCAGCCAGTATTCTTCTTTGTAATTCTGTTATGCAGTCTGAGGCAGTGTTGTGTTTTTATGTTATTGAAACGCATTTCATAAAGTCTAAGTACAGCTGGGGATTGTGTTGAAAACATGTGTATGGTTTTGCATGTAATCACAATTACTTTTCCCAAATAAAGTTCTACAATGAATTTCTTTTTAGGAACTATAGATTATAAAGATTCTGTGTTCTAAAATGTAAAAGATGTAAGGCAGGTTTAGGTAAATCATGTATTTGACATGGTTCAAGCTACGTTTTGCTCTTGTTTTTGTCTTTTCCTATACATGGTGAAAACCCCTGTATTTCTCTTTGTTGATATGGTTATTTATATTAATACACAGCCAAACAAAATGCTTATATTTTAGCATATACATAGTTGTGAAGTGTTACACAGATCACTCATTTCCTAGGAATATTTGCCTGTAGTTAAAAATGCTGCTTCCCCCAGATAAGCATGCGGTGTAGCAATTCATTACAGAGTTTGCATGCTAATCTCCTGAACACTGCACATGACGTTTAGTGCAAAATGAACGTGTCCTGAGACGCAGATAAGTCCTTGGATCTTGGCACTGCTTTTTAGCTGTGTGAGACACCAAACCCACTTCTTTATTTCTTATTTTTCTCTTCCGTAAAATTTGGACCTGAAAAAAAATAGTGAGTGAGCTATGTGAAAACCGTTGGAGGAAGTGATATAGAGTACCCTGAACAATGCTTCAATATTACTGTATTGTGCTACATTTCTTGTTCCATTCTTTAGTTTCTCTTTTAGAGACACTATGAAATTAAAGTTTAAACGAAATGATTTTCTTAAATGCATACAGTGAACCCACTCTTCTCCCTACATTAATAAAAGCAGGCGTCAGACCTTTGATCATTCTGTTCTTTGCAAAGAAAGAGACCTTATAAAATCTCCAAAATATGTGTTTACTAATTGCACTGGTTTAATTTACTGTCTGTTATTAAAAATGGAGGGAAGATCACAATTGCAACCCAAAGGTGACCGACGGATAACCACTAAAGGATGAAGAATAAAGAAAACAGACAAGAGACTGCAGGATTTAAGCTTAGAAATGTTTAAAAAGATTCCTGGGTTTCACAGATGTCGCCGACATAATTGGTTATGTACTGTGGGTAGCTAAGAGGAAATGTGTTTATTTCATACCTACAGGCCCACTGGAATGAGTTTCAAATTATTGATTGACTGGTAGAACACATCTTGACTTTAATACCCAACTTCTTAAACCTGCCATTTTTCCCCTGCGTTTCAGTTACATTATTTAGTCTATAAAGTATATACACATCACCTAATACTCACTAGGATACTTTTCATTGCAACGTTTACTATGCAATAACGTAGAGAAATTTTAAATATCCATTGCATTGGTGCTTGGTAGGCAGAGTTGTTCGGTAATTTCATGGATGGAAAGGAGAATGTCCTCCATGGATGTTATCACAGTAATTTCACATTATTTAGCAGATACAACCTAGAATTTAGTGTAAAAATACAGGTCAGCTTGAAAATCGAAGAGTAGACTATTGGTCAGATTTTTACAGAAACTGCAAGAGCACACATTTATCAAGTCAAAACAACTGGAAACTAGTCTGTTTCTCCCTCACCTCCAACAGCAGAGAAGCAATTGAACTGAATGGAATTCTGTGCATTAGTGTTCACTTAGCATAAATTACTGTTTGTCCTGGGAAATTGTTTGAGCAGCTATTTCGAGCGGACTGTAATTTTGCCATCTTTATTGCCTTTCCAAGGAAAACTTGTTTTAATATGTGCATGCACTAGCTACTTTTAAATGTTTTCAATGACTCGGGTTGTATATATAAATGCATTACCATTCTTTAAATGCCTTAGTAATTTAGACAGCATGCATAATCCAATAGACAGACCCAGAAACTCGGTGTTTTGTAATATGGAATGTATTTTAATATCGTAGATATAATATTACATAATCTTCCCAGTGTATATAGTTTAAATTCCATTTATGTTAATATTATAACCCATGTCAGATCGATTAAAATTTGAATATAATGGTCTACTTGATAAATGTTCCCATTAAAATGTTGGCGATTCATACAAATCCCAACAGTAAAATTGTTGCAGTAAGCGGACACATATTATGAGAAACCTAGGGACTATCTTTCCTGAAGTTCCAGGCAGAGTTTAGAACAGTTATATTTTAACTTAATATTCTATAAGCAGTTTCTGTTGTCATCTAAGTAACCAATCACTAGAAGCAGATATGCCTGCACATCATAGGTATACACATGTATGCGTGTAGACATTGTTAATTGTAGTTTATGGAATCAAGACTCAGCTAACTCTTTGTCTTAAGCAGTTTGCTACATTCTATCATCTTCCTGGTCCAAGATAGCAATACCAACCCTCCAGATAGCAAGAGGTATGAATTCACTTTTAAAAGATTCCCCATTGAAGGAATTTTAGGAAGGACTGAAAGAGCTTGAAGGGGCTCGAGACCCCATATGAACAACAATGTCAACTAACCAGAGCTTCCAGGGACTAAGCCACTACCCAAAGACTATACATGGACTGACCCTGGGCTCCAACTGCATAGGTAGCAATGAATAGCCTAGTAAGAGCACCAGTGGAAGGGGAAGCCCTGGGTCCTGCCAAGGCTGAACCCCCAGTGAACGGGATTGTTGGGGGGGGGCGGTAGTGGGGGGAGGATGGGGAGGGGAACACCCATACAGAAGGGGGGAAGGGGAGCGGCAGGAGGGTTAGGGGGATGTTGGCCCGGAAACCAGGAAAGGGAATAACAATCAAAATGTAAATAAGAAATAAAGATGAAAAAAAAAAGTGGCTCATAGCTGAGCACCAGCTAAAATCGAAGGCAGAGCTTCTTTTGCTGTGTGAGTTGTTCTTTTTTATTGACTTTTATTAGAATATTCTTTTCTTTTTTTGAATATTCTATTTACTTACATTTCAAATATTATCCCCTTTCCCAACTTCCCCTCTGTAATCCCTTCTCCCTTCCCCCCCTCCCCCTGCCTCTCTGAGAGTATTCCCTCCATCCACCCACCCACTCCTACCATCTCCCAGACCTGGCATTCTCCTATTAAGGCATAGAGCTTCTTAAACTGAGGATTATAGCCCTATAGAAGACCATATAAACAAAATTGGGTTTTGTGAAAAAATTGACAATAGAAAAAAGTTTCTCGATGTACTTAATTAATGTGAGGTGTTACCCATAGTCTTGGCCATGGTCATCCCTGCATTTTTCAGAACACAAAATAAAAAAAAAATTCCCTATACACATTCCAATAGCATAAAGCACCAACAGTTCATGTCAGAAGGTACTGCGTGTGGTAACTGACAGAGATTTTACTGTATGTAAAACGGTTTCAGCTCAGAAGATACATAATTGTTTAATGGCAATTTTTTGAAAGTTTCTTTCTAACCATTAATGACTATACAGTCAGAATATAAAGCAAGTTTGAAATTTTTTGGCAATTTTATATGTTCTGAAAGTATCAAAATTTCAGCCAAGATTTGTTTTTTATGTAAAAATAAATAAATGCATATAGTTAGTATTAAATATGCTTTGTTTTTAATAACCACAAGTATAGCAAAAGATTGGTTTAGAATGAATTTTGCCAAATCCAGCTTGGACACCAAAGGGTAAACTCAGGCAGGCAACTGATTAGGGGTCAATGCTTAGAACCACTGACAGAGGTCAGTCCAGATACTGAGGGGCTGCTGCCTAAGGCAGCCAGTGATTAGAGAATTTACTCAGCAGACTTTTCTCTGAAAGAATAAAGCACAACTTACTGGGGCTGGTACTGCCTGTGACCAGAAAAAACTCTCAACTCTTTCTACTCCTTGGGGCCGGTGAGAAAGGAAAGGAAAGAGAAAATTCATACATAACGCATGCAAACTGGCTGGATAAAGCAAAAGGCAGACTTCAGTAACTTTATACAAACAGAGACATTCATGCATGCAACATACATACATGCATACATGTATGTGTACAGTCATGCATGCAGACCTATAGACAGACATATACACATTCATACATTCAATGCTTAGCGCAAATCTTCAGCAAGCAGGATCCAGGCATTTCAATTATACAAATATATATATATATATATATATATATATATATATATATATATATGAACACACACACACACACACACACACGCAAAATTGGTGGACGGAAAAAGCTCCAAGACAAGACAAACCGAGACAAGTTTTACATATATACATACATACAGATTTGATGGATAGAAAATGTTCCAACACACTCTCACATAAACTTTATATACATACATATATATATATGTATATATATACATATATATATATATATAGTTAAAGAGTGGAAGGAACAATGTTCCAAACCCTACACTTAATTTTTTCTTTCATACCTTTAATATCCAAGCGAAATCTTTTAAGCAGTATAAAATTTCAACGTGCTTACATTTTCTTCTAGTGAATATGACTATGAAAAAACAATATGCTCCTAATACCTTCACAAGAAATAACATTGCATAGTACAGATAAAGAAAACAAATTATTCCCAAGAACCCACGTATGTCCGTAACCGAGCAACTCTTTATGAGATTAGCAAAGGGTAAGCAAGCAAGGGAGTTTTCTCGCTCGCTTTCTCTTACTGGCAGGCAGCAATATGCAGTCACAAAGAAAGGACTAATTATTTTATTATCTACCTTTAAAATTAATCTTACAAAAATCTTCAAAGAATCACAAATCTGAACTTTTATACAAAAATCAATCATATCTATTTTAAATGCTCAGAATGTAATCTACTCATTACTAATTCTTATTAAATCATATCAAGATGCTGAGGGCTAAAAGGCCGATAAGAAATCAAGCATCACCAGTCCAGCCTCAGTGAGAGTCACATGAGCCAGTGCTGCCATTGTTCTTGTTCCCTGACCATAAAGGGTCCCCAGCTTAACTAATAAGAGTGTGCCCTTCTGAACTTTGAATTCTTCCCTAAGATTTTCTACATCAGAGACAGTAGCAAAAACATCTTAACCTGGCTTCACTAACAATTTTACATTTCCAAGTATTTTCTAAGGGTTGTTAGTCATTGAGGACAATCTACATCTCTTCTTTCCTAGGGTATTGATTGAATCATTAATTTGCTCCAGAAGCAAGCGATCAAGCACTATTGTTCTGAGTGCCAGAGATACTGCCTAGTGAGTGGCTGGAAACCCCCTTGGAATTTCCATACAATTTGTAGATTAAGAAGGTTATGGGAGCAGCAAGCAGAGCCGAACTCCATAACAGCATGAAGTCCTCAGGACACATAGTCCTCAGGGAGCACCTCAACCCATCATAGTTGTGCTAACTAGTTGGTCACATTCCATGAGTTCTAACACCTTTTGTCATTCCTCTTGAATGACCCTTGGCCAAATTGTTTATGATGTCTTATCAGTAAACACTTGATTATAAACCTATTTTATATACCTGAATACATGAAAGATTGTTTACCAAGCAAGAGGTGGTCATGATTTGAAAAATTCATAAAGCTCTCGTTAAGACCTGATTTTGGAGATTGTCAAAAGCCCATGACTAAAAATTAGCCAGTATCAAGTCATGGACCCCACAGTAAAGCATTCTGGGAAATGGGCTACGTTTCAAGCAGCTGTGAATTCTGAAAGTTGCGAATCAGTACTAGAAGAGGGCAGATAACAATCCATGTCGGGTTGTGAAAATAACCCAGCGTAATGGTTAACCAGTACCCAATACATGCGGGTTTTCAGGAGAGAAAAGTCGTTGTGGGCAAGGAATTATATTTCCATTTCTTTCTTGGTTGACTTTATGTTCAAAATAAGGTTATCTCCTATTACCTCACATGAGACTCATTGTTCCCAACTTCCATTGTTGTCTCTTAGTAGCATCTCAAAATACTTACTTGCCTCTAGCCAGCTTACAATGTCTTCCACACAGAGGAGAGGGTAACTTTGACGGCTAATAGCCAAAGAGTAAACCATTAATGATTTAGCAATGAAAATGGTAATACAAGTGAGTTTGTGTTGTAACTCCCTAAGCTTTAGCACAGTTTTAGCTAAATAAATGTTACTGCTCTGTAAGCTTAGACAATGCCAATATAGAGGGCACATGCCTATATTGAGAGCGAATTATTTTTATACCTTTAAAAATGTTTGCAAATCATGGTTAGTATAATTATTTTAAATCCATTGCTTGTAAAATAGTCAGATTTAGTAGGCAAAATACAGGATTCTGAATTAAATTAGAATGGCAAACCAACATCATTTAATATTTCATTGAAAATATATCCATGTTGCGATAAAAAATTTAAAGAAAACGCAGAACAGTTCCCATGCATACCCCGATAGTCACGCTGCTCTCGCTAGTTCTGGCTCCGGTGGGCAATAAAATTCAAATCTGAAATTCCAAGTCACAATTTGTCTTAAGTTGCAATTTTTCCCAATTTTGGTGATCTCAACATCATCAGAAATTTCATAACAAAGTTAATTAATCTTATATTTCAAGAATAATTACATTGATTGACATTTTTCCATGAAACACACTAAGTAGATTCCCCAAAACATAAGGTATTTAGCTTTCTGAGTTCGTAGAATTATTTATAATCTAAGTTTGAATTGTTGGGTTCAGTGACTTGATTTTACACTCCTTTAAGTTGCCTCTGTATCTGGACCTAGACAATGTTAATGAATAAACAATAGGTATGGATTGATGAAGAAGGGATAGACGTTTTAATTTCCTACAAACCTATTTAAAGATAAGAATTCTCTCATGGAATTTATGAGATGTATGTGTTGTGTAAAAATATAAAAATTATAATGCTGTCTCTTACCCCCTCTTCTCCACCTCATATCACACTGCCGAAGGTTTCACTATAAGCCTGGCAGCAATTTCTCTACCTATCCAGTTCCCAAGGCAGATTTCCATGCCAGAAACACACATCCCAACTCTGGGGCGGCCCAGACCAGCAGTCCCACTCTCCCTTACTCTTAAATCTGCATATGAAAGAACACACAACACAATAACCTTTGATCCAATTGGTAAGATATAATTGCCCACCTAAACATACAAAGTCCTGTACACATCCATCTCTTAAGAACCTTCATAACAACCTGAATGGGATCTTAACGTCACCTTCCATATTGTCCTGGGGAGGCTTCTTTCCCCCTCCCTCCTGTCTCTTGCCCTTTCCGTTCCAGTCTCCTCCTCTTCCTTCAAACTTTTCTCCCGCCCATCCTTCCTTCTCATCCAATAACAGGCTTCCTTCTATCCTGTACCTGCCCTCACCTGTATTTTACAAACTAAATGGGGAGAAGTTTCTGGTGAGGTCACCTGAGTCCTGAGTAGTGGCTAGGCAGCCGTCCAAGTATCTGGAGAGATACTTGAAGCAATCCCACTAAAATCTGGAACAAGACAGGATGTCCACTCTCCCTATATCTATTTAATATAGTACTCAAAGTGCTAGCTAGAATAATAAGAAAACTAAAAGAGATTAAGGGGATACAAATTGGCAAAGAAGAATTAAAGGTATAACTATTTGCAGATGATATGATATCCATATATGACCCCAAAAATTCTACCAGAGAACTTCTCCAGCTGATAAAGAACTTCAGCAAAGTAGCTAGATATAAAATTAACTCAGATAAATCAACTAATAAACAGGCTGAGAAAGAAATTAGGGAAACAATTCCCTTCACAATAGCCACAGATAATATAAAATATCTTGGGGTAAGTCTAACCAAACAACTGAAAAACCTTTATGATAAGAACTCCAAGTCTCTTAAGAAAGAAATCGAAGAAGATCTCAGAAAATGGAGAGATCCACCATGATCATAGATTGGCAGAATTAACATAACAAAAATGGCCATCCTACCAAAAGCAATCTACAGATTTAATGCCATCCCCATCAAAATTCCAACACAGTTCTTCAAAGACATGGAAAGAGCAATTCTCAAATTCATCTGGGAAGGCAACAAGCCCGGAATAGTGAAAACAATTCTTGAAAATAAAAGAAGGGCTGGGAGAATCACCATCCCTGACCTCAAGTTCTACTACAGAGCAAAAGTGATAAAAACTGCATGGTACTGGTATAGAGACAGACAGGTTGATCCACCAAAGTTTTCAAGTTTATATTTACTTCATAAGCATTCTCAAGATAGTCCTTTATTGTCCTTTAAGATTTATAGACTATGCAATGATGCAATTTTACATTGTTGATTTAGCTCTTGCTTACATTCATTTTTTATCTATCAAAATCTATACACAAAGTTTTAGAAATCTTACTAATGTTTTCAAAGAACTCATTTTACTGATGATTTTACTTGTCTTGTTCTCTACATGTCTCATCTGTATTTTCATCCCCTTCTACAAATTTTGACTTAAAGTTGCTTTTAATCTTAGGCAATTTACCTGTGTTAAGTTTTATCTGAACTATGTTTTCTGTCCCTTTAGCAGGAAGATAATATTCATTAATTCATGTATTGAGTTCTTTGTTACTTATTTAAAAGCACAAAGTCACAGCAATTGGAAATACTTAACAATCATTAGTGTTACTGTCCAGTGTTTATTGCAACAGTAGTTATACACAGAGTATAGCATCAGTCTGTAGGCAGAGAATGCAAGGAACTCATCCTGCTCTCTGTGACAGTAAAATGGTCCATAAGACAGTACAGTGATGGAGTGGAATTGAAGAATGGTTAGAAAAAGCAGAAGAGGCTACTCAATAATTAAATAAGTGTGTGGTGAGTTAAATGTACAAGGACACTGTGTTTTCTCCTATGGAACTTTAGATTTTGTAATGATAGTTAAATATCTATTATAGCAGGTCTTAAATGTTATCTTTAAAGAATATGAGCTTTTGTCTTTGGGATCTGTGCAGTTTTGTGCCTCTGGAGAATAATGAAACATTTGAGTCATTGAAAATGATGAAATTTATTTGTTAATTAGAAAGATAATAAGAACTAGTATCATGCGGGATTAATTAGAAAAGGGAGTATGATGATGGACTGTTGCAAATAGGTGAAGATGTCTGCCTAAATGGAGGCAGTGCAGGGGGATGAAATGTGGTATTTTAAAAGTATCACATAGAAGAAATGTGCATTGATGACTATAAGACAGAGACAAGGCCAGAGAGAATTGGGCAGAGATGGGGGAAAGGGAGAAACAGCTAATAAGTATGATAAACACAAGATCTCCCTGGGATTTTACAGAAGTTTGTAAGTTGGTTAAATGAGAAGTTAGTATGACCTGGATTTCTGTGTGTGTTGTGATTCAGGTATCACCCAAGGGACTATCAGAAAGATAAGTAAATCAAGCAGTATGTGTAACAGGCTAACACTCAGGAAATGAGAGGTGCTCATATACCTGTATAAGGTGTATTTAATACTTGAAGTCACAAGTAGAAATACCGAGTCCATTTAACAATGCAGGGTGGAATTAACAGAACCAGAAGAATGTTGTGGTTTGGTTTTGATATATTTAAAGTATTCTTTCCTTCCAGAGGCATTGTCAGGTCTTGAACATATAACCACCAATGAAGAATTAATTTTCATCCTTCTACATTGTCCAGAATGTTGCTAGAATATGGAACCAAAGCTGATATAGGACATTCTTCAGAAGCAATGAAGACTGATCATGAATATGTCAGTCAACATTCCCTTCATGCATTAGGCCTGTTCCCTCTCCCCAACATCATGTGAAGAACACTAAGGACAGTGTTCTCCACATCCACAGAGCACTCATCTCCTGCAAGAGAAATTAAAAGTTACCCCAGTATATTTCTGAGTCACATGTCTTCTATTTCTTTAGAAAATATTTTTGGTTTGATTAGCTTCTCGGTGTCATCCAGCTATAGCACAGATATAACTACCTAACTGTGCTCTTTTCTACTTACCAGCCCTTTATCTTGCAGGCTTTCTTGGTTTGTCCAAGCTCTTATAATGGCTCAGTCTCTTGAAATGTTATATAATACAAGGTACCCTATCCCTTACTAGAGTATGGGTACTATACAAAATGATCAATCATGTGTATTTATTGGTACTTATGGAATGTATTTCTGAGGTAAAGTATGACGTTTCAAAAACCATGTAATGAACAGGTAGAATAATTCACATGTATTTTTTTTTTGTATTGGGAATATTCCAAGTCCTCTCTGATAATTATTTTTAATAGTTATCATATCGTAGTAAACCACAATATTAGGTTGGATTGACTTTCTTAAACCCACTTTATATCTCAAACTCTAAGAACTACAAGATGAATCACTAGTATGTACACCAGTTCCTACAACTCACAAAATTGTTTTCTATCAATTTGGCCAGAGACTCCAAATGGTCATTACTTCAGTTACGTTTCTTATTATTCTGTCCTGATGCCTTATGAAAGCAACTTAGGGAAGGACATTTTAAATGTGGCTTTTAGTTTTAAAGTGGTGCATGGCCACTTTTCCTCTGTTTCTGGCTCATGGTGTGAGAAGAATTGCTCCACAGTAGCAACTGTGTTGATGCTCTGGAAACAGAGCTGGAGAAACCAGAGAAACAAGGTAGGGAGAGCCCCCAAGGACAAAATTCCAAAGAGCTAATTCTTCTGGCAAGGCCCCACCCCTGATCCAAATCCCTCTTGTTATAAAGCCCTAGGTGATTAAAGCCCTAGGTGATCTGTCCACAACACTTAGGATCTAATTCCATCTGGAAGCACCCGGCGTGCATACCAGTCACATAGGGCCATTGGTGCACTCAAATTTGTAATCAGTCCTCACCATCATGTCTTTCACTGTAAAGAAACTCAGTGTGAAGGAATTTTCCTTGAGAAACTATAGATTTTCAATAGATTTTTATCTATTACTGAAAAGCAAAACAATCTCCTTCTCGTACGTTCATGCTTTCCTGTTCACTGTTACAGACCTTCATGCTGACTATGTTTCCGTAAAAAAAGGTTCACTACCATGCACTACAGTGTTGGAAGGTTCGTAATGGCAGCTATTTTATACAAAATTACATATATTTGGGATCAATTTGTTACATCAATTCTATTATAATTTCTAATACTATATCTTGGTCCATATATTTTAAATCATTATAATTCCTTGTTTCTTAAGTTCTATTTTAAAATCAAGATAGTTACTATTCAGTAGTGTTTCCATTGTTGATTGTTTTAAAAAGAGGGAGAATAGAGAAGACTATTAAAAGAGCTCCAATTGCAGTGACTTCTACTTTGTCTAGTTTCTTTCATTTTTTACAGCAAGAGCTAATGCATATAAAATCAGAGACAATAAAAACTAATGTCAGGTTTGCATTAGGTGGCATGGCTACTTTATCTTAATAAAATATTCATAAAGTTCTATCTAGTTTATATCGTAACTGTGTTGCTTCAACACTGTAACATTAAAGATTGAAAGCATGTAAATATCATTTGCATATATTACAAGAGTAGCAGTGCCTCTAACCTGAAGTAAAGAATGCTAAGCAAATCCCTGCGGTGCGTTCCATTTCCCAGTAGTGAATTAGGCCAAGTTCCTTGCAAGAACATTAGCCAAGTGCCTTACCTATAAATAGCTCTCCTCACAAAGTATATTTCATTTTCTGTTATTCTCTTGATTACATTACTTTATAAATGACACTTTTGTTAATGTGTGCAGCAAAGGCAACATGAACATTCAGGTTCAATACACTATAAGTTGAGGGACATTTTTGCTGAGATGTCTGATGCCTATTAAGTATTATTTTCCAAATTACAAAACTTCTATGAGTATATATATTTTTATTTCACAAATAACTTGTAGAAACTGAAGCTCAAAATGGCTGTTCCATGTTTCCCTGAGCATAAACAACTTGTATTTGGTCCTAACTTTTGTTTGCCTTTAATAATTAAGGATTATTTCAGTAACATTAGAACGGTCTACCCATTTGTGCTTAGAAACAAAACACCCCCAGACTCCAGAAAGACTTCATTAAAGTTTTATTTTCAAAGTAAGATCAATTTGTTGGGCTGGGGATTTAGCTCAGCGGTAGGCGCTTACCTAGGGCATAAGGCCCTGGGTTGGTCCCCAGCTCCGAAAAAAAAAAAAAAAAAAAAAAAAAAAAAAAAAAAGATCAATTTGTTGAGAGTACAGTATATTACATTTTGTGATACCTAGTGCTTGACAAATGAAAGAAAACATTTTCATTTACATGTGGACAGGAGTTTCTCTTGGGATCAATACAATAAAAGGCATTTTGTGCTATTTATATGAGCACAAATAAATTAGCATGATTTCTAAAGTTTATTTATTTTTATTTTGTCTATGTGAGTAGGTTCTTTTTTTTTCCTTCATGTATGTGTGTGTACTACATGGATTCATTGCCCATGGTGTCCAGAAGAGAACACTGGGTCACTCGGAACTGTATTTCCATATGTTAATGAGATCTTGTAGATAGTGGGAATTGAACCAGTATCCTCTGCAAGAGTGGCAAATCCCCGTTAACTACAGAACCATGTCTCCAATTCCTGGCATATTTTCTTAATAGAGCGTCTTCTCAGTGACCCAGCTTGTATAACAAATGTTTGAGTTAATATACCAGGGAATGAAGTAAGAACTTTAGAAAAAAGTCCTTTTTAATTCAGATGAAGGCACTCATTCCAAACGTATTTATTTATTGGTTTATATGCTTTTTCTTCAATTGCCTCAATCTATATTAGAAGTTGCTATATACTAGTAACCCCAACACTCAGCTGTCCAGAAGGGTCAGGAAGTGAGCCATCATTTAGGTCCGACAAGCATTTCATCCTAGTCTACTAATGATATTCAGTGATTGTGCAGACATTGAAAGAATGCTTGAACATTTGATTATGTTTAATCATTGTGTTCTCCCCCACTTTAGTGAAGATTTTGTTTCTAATACTTACTAAATATTTTTAAAATTTTTAAGGTGGAGTATTGATTTCACAATAAGATGGTGAAATACTTAAGTGATTCTATCAAGAAATTTGTTTTTCCCAACCAGATATCCTGGGGCGAAATGCAGTTCTTCCTTGAAAGACAGCCAGTCAGAGGAAAAGGATAGGTGTTACTGAAGAAGTCTGTAATATTAAAGGAATCTAACCAATTCACTAGTTTATTCCTTTCTAAAACAGAAAGTCCTGGGTCTTTGTGGAGTCACATCTGATGTTCCTCTGTTTAATTTGCCTTCGTAAATTGGATATTCTTGCTGCTTATATTATTATACCTTCATTCTGTAGTTTTATTTTGTTATGTGTCTTTCCTTAGATTTGGAAGGTTTTATTATATAATTTCATTACATACTTTTTATTTCAGTTTCATCTTCTAGTCTAGATTCTTAGAAAAAGACTAAGAATTAAGAGACTACCTCATGGTCCATGCTTGAAAGCTGTGGGTATGCTATTGGTAAACCATTGTTTTCTTTATTGGTGTCTGAATGCAATAGTTCCTTGACCTTGTCTTGCCCTCTGCTTGACACCCTTTCTTCTGACTGATCATGTCAGCTGATAATGTTTTCCAGTATGTATTTAATTGGTAGACTTACTCTTTTAGAGGGTTCTATGTTTCTCTGTTTAATTTGCAGTTTGTTGGAAAGGCTGTCTTAAAGCTTTTACTGTTTATCTTTTTCCTACATTTTGGTGAGTCTTTTGTCTCACTTTTTAATAAGTGATCTTCACATGAGCTCATGCTCTGAGTACTAATTGGATGGAAGTAGCAGATAGCAGTAACAGGAGCAATGATGTGACACTCACTCTGGCTTTGTACTACCATGTCAAATACATATTGCTGAGTATAAGCATGGAATAAGTGGGTGTTGTGGAACAATTTTTTCTCTGCTCTAGCTGTTGTAAGTTACCGCCTCAACCTCCCTCCAATGATGGACTCTAGCCTGGAAGCAACAGCCAAACAGATCTTCCTCTTTTATGTTGTTTTGGTCAGGATATTTTATTGCAGCAACAGAAATGAAACTTGAGGGGGCTGGAGGGATGGCTCAGCGGTTAAGAGCACTGACTGCTCTTCCAGAGGTCCTGAGTTCAATTCCCAGCAACCACATGGTGGCTCACAACCATCTGTAATGGGGTCTGATGCCCTCTTCTGGTGTGTCTGAAGGCAATTACAATGTATTCATATATAAAATTAAATATATATATATATATATATATATAAACTTGGACACCCCCAAATTACAACCACATCCTTGTGAGTGAAATCCACTACCAGAGAAGAAATCACAAAGGCAACTCAGAAAAAAAAAGATTATGAGTGAGTTGAAGTAAAATTGGAGCACATGAAAGCCATAACAGTTTTCCCACAGCATCTCTTAAATAGAACTGCAAGCTTCCATTTTACCTAGATTCTTTAGATCCAAATAGAATGCATCCTGTGGTCTTTCTACAAACCACTGCTGGGAGTAAAGCACTTGCTTGTGCTATAAATAGGAGCGGAAGCTTCACATTAAGGGAGCAGTTCCCTACTGTCCATATGAAACAGTGGGGACCTCTTTTCTTTGCACTTAGCACAGAGTAGTTTGTCTTCTGTGCTTACCCTGCCAATAGCATTCCAGATAAATATCTGGTTGAAGCTCTACTGCTATTCATTTTCTCCTCTGAATGAACCCTAAAGCGATGGACATGTTTATGATGGAGAAATATTTCTTTTTAGTGAGTATATAAGAGAAAGTAAGTAGTAAGTCTCATGACCTTGAAATATGAGGGCCCATAAACTGTTCAATACCAAAACTATAACTGAAGCAGCTGTAGAAATAAGTGGATTGTGAGGCCGCAACTGATGACAGCAGCATTCTGTGCTACAGCAACGTTATTCTTGATGGTTAATATCATCTGTTTCGGCAGTGAAAGCTAGAAATAACTTTTCCTTTAACCCACCTCTTGCTTAGACACTCTCTTCTCTCTCTTTTCTTAGGACAATATGGGTTTTATGTGACTAGTAAACTGAAAATCATGGTACTTACCCACTTAGGGAATCGTACACTTAGAAATACTTAAGAGGGCATATCTAAATAAATCATGAAGTCCTTCAGGGTTCTGCGGCTGCAGAGCCAATGAAAAGTACAGCTCACAAAGTAGATTTCTAGTTGCCTTTGGGCACTCCTAAAATGTTTGTGACACAGCAATTTGCATTATTTTTCATTTTATTTGCTTTCTACATATATTCTCTTTGCCGCAAAGACAGTCCATTCCTGTACAAATACTTTTGCTAAAAACTATGAATGTTCTTAGGACTAAATTTTCTTTAGCTTAAGAATTGCCAGTTCTTGCTAAATCTAAGACATTTGTGAACCACAATTACTATATAAATCTTAATATGCAATTTAAAAATCTATGATTTTGGCTTTAATTGATTATATTAGTCAGGGTTCCATAGAGAAGCACAACAGAGGTAACCCATATATGTTTCCAAGGTAACATAACTAAATTAACTTAGAAGATACAGCCTGCCTATTTGAACAGTGATTTACCTGCATATCAGAGAGACTGGTGTCCAAATAGCTAGCTACTCTTTCCTCACAGCTGGATGCCTCAGTAGCCCCAGCCTGGTACTGAATGCCTGGAGAGCCACTGGTCTTCAATTCACATTGGAAATCTCAAGAATCCAGGTTCTATTTGGCAGCAAAGAATGGCTGTAACAATAGCCACTGAGGAATTCAGCAGCAAGCAATCAGGTTTCTTTCCCTCCAACCTCTATAAATCTGACTGCTTTCAGAAGGCACTGCACACTCTGGGAGGGAATCCGTCCCATTCAGTTACTGCCTCCCAGAAATACCCTTACATATCCACCTAGAAACAGGGCTTTTAGTTGATTTCAGATCCAAGTTTATTCTCTCACAGTGACCACCAAAAATACCTTACATATGCTCGAAGCTTCTTTTGACTGAATAATTTACTGGTTTAGCAATTCATATATTAGCAGGTTAAGCCTATAGGGTATTTTTCAAGACACAATAGATACAGAAGGCTAGGATAGCTTTGTTGTTTTATTGTACTGTTGACTTGTTAAGTTAATGTGAGAAAAAAGAGTAGATGCTTTTTTCTTATATTTATATTTATGTCGGTTAGTGGTAAGTAATGTGTTGAGATGCCATGTGAAGAGCAAATCAAATAAATAATCTTACAATTAGATTAGTCACCCTTTAGTGTAAAAGAGAAAATTATCGTATTCTTAGACCTTTGTGATAACTTGTTTCTTTATTAAAGTATTAGCAGTAAACTGACCAAGTGGTAACTGAAATAAGGGGTCTTAATTTTGCAGAAATCTATTCATATCATTTTTATTGACCTCGCATAGTGTTTTCAAAGTTCTGTGCATAATTAAGTAAAACTCAGAAAAATGGAATGTGATAGGATCTATTAAAAGATACTAATTTACTTCATTTGTTAAAGTTTGCATATAAACGTTTCCCCACAGTCTATATGTTCAACAGTAGATTCTCAGCCCATGGCATTATATGGGGGTTGTATAAAGTTTATATAACTATAAGCAGAAGTAGGTCTTGGAGCAAACTCTGAAGGTAAGACCTGGTCCCAGTGGACTCCCTCCCACTATTATATAAACAGCTTTTCTACCCCACATCCCCTATCTCCATTATGATCTGCCCAAGCACAGGAGAACAAGCACATGGCAAAGTAACCACAAGCTAAAGGAATCTTTCCTTTCTTAAGCTGTTTTTTCTGTCACATATTTGGTCACGGTGGAAATGAGAGTAGCTAATACATTCTCATCCCATGATTTTTACAAATGAATGAACCATCGCCTAATTTAAACAAATTCAGGGCAGAAGCTGGAACACTGAATTTATACCATACTTTTGTTAAGTATACCAAACTGTTGCTTGATATCAGACCCTTTAGGGAACTAGTCTATTAGGCAGTTGAATGCATTAGGGGGATGAGAGGAACTGCCTCTTCTCTGGGAGAAATGAATGGCTTCTTTGTAACGTCCTAAAAGGGAAGTAGAATATTCACTTCTCAGCAACATAAGACCCACAAGCAGATTTCAAATGTCTATATTACTGAGGTTCTGATGAATAACCTATGGAGAAATGGAGATCTGTGAGGACATAGACCAGTGGTTCTCAATGTTCCTAATGTTGCAACTCTTTAATATATTTCCTCATGTTGTGATAGCCACCAACCATTAAATTATTTTTCTTGATACTTTATAACATTAATTTTGCTACTGTTATGAATCATAATATAAATATCTGATTGGTAGGATATATAATATGTGACAACCATGAAAAGGTCATTGGACTCCCAAAAGGGATGCAACCCTCAGGTTGAGTGTCACTGACTTAGACGAAAACTGAAGAGATTGTTGCCTGTGCCTCTCTGAGAAGAGTAAGAATTTGTTGATAGGTAAATAGTAACAACTAAGTCATGTCACATGTAGCTTCCTATTTAAGCCACTGAGATGATGTTGTGAATAAGATCTTCCACAGAGTAGAGCTTGTTGCTTTGAATTGTCTTTGTAGGTCAATATTATAACCAGAGAGATGCTTCCCCAGGTTCACTAACTTTGTACAATTCATGGAGGATCCTGACCAAAGCTGCTTCATGCTTTCTGAATGATTTGGACAAAATCCCAGATGATGAGTACTTCCTGGGGAGAATTGATTAAATTTGGAATATGCTCTGCTAATGTGGAAGAGGCTACTAAATTTATTATTAGGCTTCAGACATCCTGCATCAAAGGTTGTGAGCTGAAAGGTTTCTTTGATAAAGATGACAGGCCCTTTTCTGCAACTTGTAAAGTCTATGTGTTGTGGCAAACAGACAGTTTCCCTACTGTTTAAAGAAAATGTACTTTTGTAGATCTTCTGTTGTAGTCAATATTCCTCCACTCAACTATAAAGTCAATTATGTGACTCTCAGACCACTTCTGAATTCCCTCTGAAATCTGAGGCCACATCAAAGGAAGCTGATTTGCTGTCCTTGAAGGTAAAAGAAGAGTGAGGTTGGGTTCAAGTTTCTTTACTCCTGTGGGACAGAAATCATAAATTATGTTCCAGTTCAAACAAAACAAAGTAGGTCAGGGGACAGTAAGGAACATTAGAGAAATATTTCTTTTGAAAACAAATCTTTCTAGAAGCATAAGTGACAATTAATAGATTAGAAAATGTAAAATAAGAAAAGAAATTAACTCTGTAATGTAGGTAGGAACCATTCAGATTCTAGTTGGTATAGAAGTTTTACCTGTAAGTTCCATAAATATTCAAAGTTATATGACCTTTCTCATTGTAAAAAGCATGATGCCGATGTTGCTAAACATGTACTTAGCATAGAAACTACCGGGACTCACAGTGTGTTCATCAAGCACTACAGGTCTTTCTACTTGTGGGGAGCATCTTGCAGATGTTGCACAAGCAATGAATGTAGACACTTTACCTCGACACACTGAGCATTCATCAAATGTCACAGGGGCTCTTGATTGTGAATTATGCTTTGAAGGGAAAGTGTAGTGAGACAAACTGACACTAATATTTCTTATACTTATCACAAAATATATAATATTCAAGGAAGAAAAAGAAAAATCACAGCTTTTCTGAAGTCTTTCAACACAGTAAGGCTATTGTTTTGAACAATGAAATACCTCAACATACAAACTTAGTATATCTAGACAAGTGTTCAGTTGATGGTCACCAACTAAATTTAGTTTTGTTGTATATGGTTATGACTATTTTACATGCTATGACTTCCATGGAAGAGAATGTATCACCAATAGTCTTTGGTTTGTCATCACAGTCATTGATTATAGTCTTGCACACTCTCATACTGGACAAGACCAGTTGCCATTGAAGTCTACTAGTGCTAAATGAGCACCTCACACTTTTAAGAATAATTATTTCCATTGTAGTGACATACTGATAAGCACTAATAAAATGAGATTGATAGTATCATTGGAGGAGATATTCAGATCTGACTCCAGCAATAACTCATTAATTCTATTAAGATATCCAGCCCAGCTACCCAATATGGATAGAGAGTTCTCCATGTGTCTTGTGCATATTTGCATTATTTTCTGAGCAAATTAAAAGCTGCTCTGTTTGGAATTCTCTTTGTGCCAACATTTGAAGAAAAACAGAATTGGAAAATTTAGACTTGTCTACTTTCCATGTAAATGTAGGTTTACTAAGAAATTTGGAATGTAGTCATTTTTTACTTCTGGTAAAATCCCAGAAATTATCATACTTAGTACCCCAATTAATCTTAATATTGTAGGATGAAGCTCAAAGATTGATCAAGACACAGATTTCATGACCAAATCTTGGCCTGTCTCTATGGTATTGTTTCCTTTCAAGTTCCCACTAGCTTCATGTATCTATCCAGAGAAGATGTGTTTCTATTCCACTAAGCACATATTGACCTTTACAACCCTGAACCATTTGATCACATTCACCCTTCTGTTTGGTATACATTTTCTTTCAATTAAACCTAACCATTTCTAACCAGTTTTTGGAAAATGAAAATTGTTTTGATCAAAAGTACAAGAAAGGAAAAATTAATCATTCTGTGGCCCCCTACTACCAAAGAAAAAAATTACTTAATCACTCTGTCTGGGATATCATCCAGGTATTTTACTCAAGTGGGCCAGAAAATCTGCTGAAAAGCAGCATACAATGCTATAGGCAATGCAATAAGCTTTCTCTAAGGTGGTTCTTTTGGAGCTGAAAAATTCCAACTTCTGCCTGAACTCCAAGCATGTGTTAGTAATCACTGGTGATAAGAGACTTGTAAAGGGAGGGTTTTACCTAGGGAGTTTGGAGTGCTCAATTTTGCCTCCTTGGGTGGTCTACTCAGTATATCTCCTTTGAGAAACAGTGGAAAGACTGGTATTGGAAATCTGGGGAGACCATACAGCTTCCACAGGGTTGCCAGGATACAGTGCCTCAAGATACTCTACTTTGTAAAGCTCATTTCCTGGTATGACAATGAGTATGGCTACAGCGACAGGGTGGTGGACCTCATGGCCTATATGGCCTCCCAGGAGTAAGAAATCCTGGGCCACTCACCCCAGCAAGGTTACTGAGAACAAGAGAGACCCTCATTTGCTGAGGACTCCTCGTCCCAACTTGGCCCCCAACACTGAGCACCCCCTTCACAATTTCCATCCCAGACTCTCATAATAACAGGAGGGGGCCTAAAGAGCCCTTCCTACTCTCTCGAATACCATCAATAAAGTTTGCTGTACCCACAAAAAAGATATTCTACTCCCACCTTTTGTTGCAACCACAGTAGAGTTCTCAAGGGACAGAAGCAATGTTAGATTTTAATTAACTGCCTAATCATCTAGTATTTAGAGGCAGAGTGTCTTTGCCATTCTGCACTCAAGACCCTAGAGAACAGCCCAGTTTTATTTCACAGAGAATGCACCATTTCGATGGTTTCATTCACCAACAAATGAGTAAAACCGATTAGATTTAATTAGAAAGAAAATATACATACAACAGAAGGGTGAATGTGATCAAGTGGTCTAGGTGAGTACACGTCACTTTGTGCTTAGGGGAACAGAGAGACATCCTCTTTGCATAGATACCTGATGTAGTGGCAACCTCAAAGGAAGCAATATCATAGAGACAGGCTCAGAGTATTTCATAAAATCTTTGTTTTGATCAGTCTTTGAGCTTCTTCTTAGTTTATGCCTTGATTTTTTTTAACTAAGCATGTTTGTTAATCTAAATTTGTTTTGATAAATTCAATTAGTGATACACTCTTTTCTCAAAATATCTAATAAACTATTTATATGTCAAAATAGGCTTGAAAGTGAAACGTTAATTACATCAATAACCTTTAATAATGGAAAATATTATACAGAAATGTTAAGGGAGCAGATTATAGCGAGGCTTTGGGTCACTTGAGAATTGTGAATTGATTTTAATATTGTGACTTTTGGCCCTAAACATAGTTAACAAGACAAATTTGCTTCCTGCAATTAATCTTGTATTATCAAAAGCGTATTAAACTGTCTGACATTCCTATGTATCTACCAAAATCATTTGGTCCTTTAATGATATAAGATACCCTCTCACATCATACAGGATCTCTTCAAATTAATTCTCCTGCTTGTTATTTCCTAGTTTTGTGCTCTTATTTATTTAATGCTTCAGGAGAATATAAACTTCAAGGAAATTCCAGCATTATTTTTCTAAGAGAGAGCAGTTGAACACAGCAGAATAGTCAATATTTGCCAATGTGTGATTTGCTGGGGTAATATATCTTGGCTGACTTATATAGGCTTGGAGACCATTTAGCCTCCTCTCAGGTTCAAGTTTGTAATCTATCCAAGAAGATTTTAGCCTCTGCACCATTCAGGGAATTGTGCAAAGGAACATATGAAAGAATACAAATCGATGCCTTGCAAAAACAACATATTTACATTATTTGGTCTGATACGTTTACTTGTTTTTGCAAATAAAATACATCTTGATTCCACTTCAGGATTCACTCTACCCCATTTAAATAAATGGTTGGTTCATTTACACCGTCTCACGGCAATTTCTAAAAGTGGTTCCTGACCCCTTTCATTTTCTGAATATCCACCTTGAGTATACCATGAATTTATCCAGACTCTATCATAAAAATGCTTTGGATCTGGAAAAATTTGGGGGAGAGGAAAAACATTATCAAACTGTATTGTATGAAAAGTTCTTTTCAAGACATTAAAATAAAATCCAAATTTCACTAATTTTACCATTCAGATTACAACAAGTCTAATGGGGTCAGCTTACGCATCTCAGTTTTCACTCCTTGCAGATGCTCTTTGATTAGCACCTGTACCACCCTGGGTCTGAACCTGCTTCACTGCTCAACTAGACCATATATTTGTCCTGCATGCAAGTATCTTCTTTCTGTGTGCCTTCCATGGGTTGATTTTTAACATCGTTTTCTCTATGATCCTTGGGAAGAGATACCTGTGATTCCTCATATCAGAATAAGATCAAAGTCATTACAGTGTTCAGTAGAACCAGGAGCATCCGACATCTGACCGTTGAGCTTTTCTTATCTTCTGTGACACTGTCATTGCTCTCTAGGATCTAGCAATATGAGATTGTCCAGGTCTCCTCAAAACTCCAGTCTCTCCTTTCTAAGAGCTTTGTGTTTAGAAATGGCTTATCCAAATCCGAACATCTGTTTCCTAAATTTTAGTCGGTTCCATACTTCACTGTTATATTTATTTAGCCATACCATACCTCTTCCTCTCTATCCAACCCCTCACCTTGACTGCTATGTTTTCTGTATATTTGATCATTATACCTTTTATCTATTAGATGACAAAAAGCATGAGGGCATTGGTTACCTTCTCTCCTGCACTCCCAACACCACAACACAGAGCCTGGTATACCAGAAGAAAACATTAGTTGTTAGATAAAGAATGAATCAAATAATAACATGGATCTTAATAATAGCAGTGACCTTTTTGCTATTTTTGTTCTTATTGAAAGCAGTAAATTAAATTTTCTTCTTTTTAAAAATACTTACATTAAATTATTGGAGATATATAGAAGAAACTTCCTTACAATGTAGTATCAAGGGTTTTGGTTTTGTCCTATGCAAATGGTGTGACTATGTTTAATTTCACAGCTACTAACTTTTATAGTTCTTCAGGATTTTCCTTAGAGTAGATCTAGCATGAGTTTACAGTTTAATTGAGTTAACTTCAGGGCCACTTTTGGGTTATAGGCTTATATATAGATTTGCTGAAGTCATATGCTAGTACCTCTGATTTGGTAGAGACCTTATTAGGGAGGTTGGGTGGATATAAATCAATACAGAGGATAATAGAGATGGGTAAAATAACTGTGCATTCCTTTAAAAGTCATAAGGAGTTATACTATTATCTAACAAAACAAAGCTCACCATACATGGTCACTGCAAATATAATATATATATATATATATATATATATATATATATATATATATATATAGTGAAATTTTCTCATATGGGCTGACAATGCTCTCCCAAGTGCCGAAAACTGAAAACTTCCAGCAGTAGGCAGTAGCCTTTTGATTTGTTGTCAGTGACTGCCAAGTAGACCCCCAGATTTCCAAAACATTACAGGCTATTAATAATTGCCCCTACCCATCTCCCTGAGACATAAGCAAGTTTCTATTGCTGAAGACACCCTGCATGGTCAGAGTCCAGAGGCCCCTGAGCTGGAACTGACCTGATTGCCTGCTCTATGAGGACAAGCTTTCATGGTAGCAGGAGTTATGCAAGCTTCCAAAGAAGGGAAGCCACCAAAAAGCTTAACTGTGATGATAATAAACCACAGCGAAGATTGGCCTGTCATGATAGCCATCAGGGTGCAATAGTGGTATGCTTACCTTGGCAGTAACCAATAGCTCTCCCATTGTACCTAAGATCTGCTCAAGAAAAGGGAAGTCATACCTGGTCTTATAAACTTAGCCTACTCCCCAGGGACAGTGAAGCTATGGATCTTGGAAAAGACTATATAATCACCCCTTTACTAAAACAGCCTAACCCCTGTCCATACTCTAAATATTTGTCTTTATACCTACAGGTAAGTGGAGCCCTCACTCTTCATTATACAAACTTATCTTTGCAACAGATACAACTCATTACAGAACTCCTTACAGAAAACTACAACAATCCAAAACGCAGAGTTGTGGAGCCTCGTTGCAACAGATTCATCTATAAAATACACTTAAGGGCCAGGGAACATTGGTTTATGGGGGTGAAAAGATTATAAAATCCAGAGGACCAGGGAATTTTCTGTAAGCTTATCTCCTGGGAATGTTTGAAGTTCCACGCCTAAGGTCCTAACCAAAATTACTTCCTAACCATTAGCTGAACAAGATCAACAATAGACATTCCACAGTTACAAGTGGGAGCTCACATGCCACAAACCCACACAGAGAACTGCAGGGAACCGAAGAATGCAGAGGATGAAGAAACCGTCTTCCCCACGGGAGAAGGTCCCTATCTGATTATCGCAAATGGTCATCCCTGAAATCCTAAATACAAGTAACTTTACAAATATGTGTACAGATGCATGCAACAGCAGGAGATGAAACTGGAAAGAGAACAAACAGTAGACTGTGGGAGGAAATGGAAGGGGAAATGAAGTAATTGCACAGTAATCTCAAAAATTAAAAGAGGCGACAAAAATTACATATGGACACATAGATTCCTTTTCAGAGAGAACTATCATTTCTCTGACTGCATAAGAATGTCCATGCAGTACAAAATGTGGAAAACACAATTTAGAAAGAAATAAGAAGTAGTTAGGGTTGAATCCTAGGCTTTTTAACCAACACTATCAATGTGTTCTGCCGTCTTGGCTGCAGGCATTCTGGACATTGGTAAGTAGTGATAAATTATGGTGTGGTTTTTAATTAATTGACTTGTGTTTGTGCAAACTTCTGTTGATGTCAGCATCTCCATATAGTTCCTGGGATAGTGCCACTTGCTAAGTACCTGTTTAAACCAGTCACCCGGGTTGTATTGAATTATCAGGAATTAAATTTTAAGATTTTTTTCAATTATATGTGTGTCTGTGTGTGTGTGTGTCCATGTCCATGTGTGTGTGTGTGACCTTGTATGTGTGTGTGTGTGTCCGTGTGTATGTGTGTGTGTGTGTGTGTGTGTGTGTGTGTGTGTGTGTATGTGAGCACAAATGCTCATAGAGTTAAAAAACATTAGATCCTCTAGAGCTCGAAGTGTAAGTTGCTGTGAGCTACCTGGTGTGAGTACTGGAATAAAACTCAGGTCCTCCGCTGAGCGGCCTCTTCATCACCCAGGAGTTAAAATGCAGCCTAGTTATTGGTCTTTGAAGTTTTTACAATTATCGATTGTTCACTGTCACTATTACTGGGCTTTATAAAGTTGTTTTAGTTGCTATTGTTTTTAATTTTTCAATTTCTATAACACAAATGCATATTCCCAAGTTATTGTTAATTTTAAGATTTATTTGTATTTTTATTATATGTGTGTGTGAGTGTGTGTGTGTGTGTGTGTGTGTGTGAGTGTGTGTGTGTGTTTCTGTGATAGCACAACCCTGCAGTATCTTTGGGTATCAGAAGATCTCCTGGATGTACAGGCGGCTGTGACTGGGAAGCTCTGAAACACCAGACATACACTGACCTGATGAGCCATCTCTCTAGGCCTTAGCTCTTCATTTTATTTCAATCCAATTTGAGGATTATTTTCTATGATATCAAGGGCTTGTTATTGCAAACTTTTGGCTAATTTAGCACATTCTAAAGTCAAAAAGTAATAGTCTCTCAGTTCAGTTTTTGGCTTTGTTTATTTATTTATTTATTTATTTATTTATTTATTTATTATTTACGATTTACTGTTTTATCTCTCACATTTGAAGCTGGAATTCACCCAAAGGTGAATTTTATGTATGAAATTGTGAAAGTTGTCAACACTAAAATGGAATGACTGTGTCAACATTCACAGAAAGAAATGAGGAAAATATTCTCTCCAAGCAACTCCAAACCATTGCATGTTTAGGGATGAATTTAACAAAATAGTGAATGTTCTCTACAATAAAAACTTCAACATACTGAAAATGGAAATTATTGGAGATACTACATTTTGGAAAAGCACTCCATAATTGTGAATTCCCGATTCTTCTGGAAGCAAATGAAACATGGTGCTCTTAATGAAATTTACCCAGTCTGTCAATCAAAGACTTTATCATTGTCTGATCCATGCTTTAAATGAAGACACACAGCAGTGCAGCCTTGATTTAAGAGGCTGAAGTGGAAAGCTTTGTCTGTGCAGTTCTTGTTGCTCCTGGCGTGCTCATCTTTACCCATAGAAGATTCTCCCTGGCAAGGCTTGGCCACATGAAGGCATTTGCCTGTTTAGACTTGAACCAGGGCTTTCAAATAGTCTCTCCCTTCCTCCTCACTTGAATCATGAAATCAAAGTCACAAATACAGAACTAAATCAATTTAAGAATTGTTTATTTAGCTAACTTTAAGATATGCTGAAAAGTAGAACTGGTATTAATGAATAAAATAATATGAATTTGTTTTGTTTCCTACTTCAGTACTGAGCTTAAACAGTCTGATTGCTTTTATTTCCTCACATTTATATTAGATAATTGCCTCAGCGCTATTAAGTAGAATTTGTTTTAACTGGGCCACTAAGGCTCACAAATGGATGCTGCTTTATTATAGCATCAAATTCTAAAAAGGCGTCTTGAACTGAGATTGTGTCTATAGAATATCTATTACCATAATGAAAAAATTCCCCTAATGTATCAGAAGTATTTATTTTGAACAAACTGAATATGAATTTTTGGAACAAAGGACAGAAGGTATTTGTCATTTTTCTATGGTAAATGTTGTTGAAGATGGTCTGCCCTTGTTTTGCAAGCCACAGGTTTTTGAATGGAGCTGAGCTCCTTAGCTGTCATTTTTGTCAAACAAAATATGCTGACTCACTGTCTAGTCTTCCCTCTCTCAGAAAGCTGTTGCTTGGTCAGTCAGCCAGCTCTTCTGATTTATTCGGCTCCTTTGGTTTTCTAATAGTTCTTCTTTGTCCAGCACATATATAACACCAGTACAAGTAAGTCTCTCTCCCCCTCGGAGCTTGCTGAGTGATCACACAAGGCTATTCTACAAAATCACGTAAACTCCTAAAGCACTGTTCTTGCTACGACTATGGCAGTGTAGCTGCTTATGGGAGAAGACATAGAAGATACATTTGACTATGGGTGATTGAGCTAATATCTGTAAGAGTTTCAGGAATTCCTGAAGGGAGGTGGTCCACCATGTACTTGGTTAGGGGACCTAAAAATATCAAAGATACTGGGTCAGGAAGTGAGGGTCAGCAGCCAAACATATGAGGCGGGAGCCTGGGAACAGCTCAGGGGCTTTCAACTCACGCAGAGCCATGTACCGAAGTTGTTCACGCTAAGCGTGATGAGATAGATTCCCTATGCTTTCGTCTCTCCTTTCCTCCCTTCCTCCTTCCCTTTACTAAGACAGTGGGACAATGAGACTTTTAAAGACTTTACAATATGAAGGTGATCTAGTTTTCTTCATTTTTTTACTTTTGATTGGATATTTTCTTTATCTGCATTTCAAATATTATCCGCCGTCTCTGTTTCCCCTTCAGAAACACTCCTATCCCATTCTCCCACCCTCTGCCTCCATGAGGGTCCTCCCACACCCATCCACCCATTCCCTATTCCCTCCTGGCCATGGCATTCCTCTACACTGGAGTATTGAACCTTCACAGGACCAAGGGCCTCTCCTTCCATTGATGCTCAACAAGGCCATCCTCTGCTACATATGCAGCCGGAGCCATGGGTCCCTCCATGTATTCTCTTTGGTTGGTGGTTTAGTCCCTGGGAGCTCTGGAGGGGTCTGGTTGGTTGATACTGTTATTCGTTCTATGGGGTTGCAACTCTTCCTCCCCCAGGTACCTCAGTCCTTTCTCTAACTCCTCCAATGGAGACCTGTTTTCTGTCACACGGCTGTAGCATCCACCTCTGTATTTGTTGCTCTGCAGAGCTCTCAGGAGACAGCTACATTCAGGTCCTGTCAGCATACACCCTTGGTATTCCTAATAGTATGCTTGATTACATGGGATGATCCCTATGTATGGCAGTCTCTGGAAGGCCTTTCCTACAGACTCTGTTCCACATTTTGTCTCCGTATTTCCTCCTGTGCGTATTTTGTTCCCCCTTGTAAGAAGTTCTGAAGCATTAACACTTTGGTCTCTCTTCTTCTTGATCTTCATGTGGTTTGTTAATTGTATCTTGGGTATTCTGAGTTTTGGGGCTAAATTCCTCTTATCAGTGAGTATATACCATGTGTGTTGTTTTGTGATCGGGTTACCTCACTCAGGATGATATTTTCAGATTCCATCCATTTGCCTAAGAATTTCATGAAGTCATTGGTTTTAATAGCTGAGTAGTATACCATTGTGTAATGTACCACATTTTCTGCCTCCATTCCTCTGTTGAAGGGCATCTGGGTTCTTTCCAGCTTCTGGCTATTATAAATAAGGCTGCTATGAACATAGTGGAGCACGTGTCTTTGTTATATTTTGGAGCATCTTTTGGGTATATGCCCAGGAGAGGTATAGCTGGGTCCTCAGGCAGTTCAATGTCCAATTTTCTGAGGAACCTCCAGACTGATTTCCAGAGTGGTTGTACCAGTCTGCAATCCCACCATCAATGGAGGAGTGTTCCTCTTTCTCCACATCCTCGCCAGCATATGCTGTCACCTGAGTTTTTGATCTTAGCCATTCTGACAGGTGTGAGGTGGAATCTCAGAATTGTTTTGATTTGCATGTCCCTGATGACTAAGGATGTCGAACATTTCTTTTGTTGCTTCTCAACCATTCAATACCCCTCAGTTAAGATTTCTTTGTTTAACTCTGTACTTCATTTTTTAATAGGATTATTTGACTCTCTGGAGTCTAACTTCTTGAATTCTTTGTATTTATTGGCTATTAGTCCTCTATCGGATAAAGGATTAGGAGAGATCATTTCCCAATCTGTTGGTTGCCATTTTGTCCTAGTGACAGTGTCATTTGCCTTACAGAAGCTTTGCGATTTTATTAGGTCATTTTGAAACTTTGGTAACAAAGGATGAAATTAGGAGAATTTGACAAATAAGCATGCAACAAGCTAAGGGCCTGCGATTAGCTGAAGAGAGAGATTAATGTTCCATGTTGTATCTTAAGAGAAGTGGTTTAAGGGGTATTTAAATAGGTGTGGGTAATTGAATATAAGAAAGGAGGAAGTCAGGGCACTACGGGGTTTTTTTTCATTCTCTTGTTTTACTGCTCACCTTTCTAAGATTCATTTTGACACCTGTCTGGTAATTTCATATAGATCCTAGATACAGTGACAGAATTTCATTTATTTCTTTTCCTATACTTAAAGTTGATGATTAAGTGTGACATTTCTTCTAGAAATTTCCAGAGAAGGAAGTGTCCAAACTTCTATTCCTCTGAAACCATGACATTAAAAAATTGTAAGTTCTCTATCATTTAATCTAGATTGTCATTCCTCACTGGTGTTTCAGCCTTGCTTGGCCTATGTTCTGGGATGAGAGCTTTTCTTTTCCTCCAATTCTTTGTCACTGAATGAGTCTCTAGTGTAGGATCTTTCTTTCTCTTTCTTTCCTTTCTTCCCTTTCTTTCTTTCTTTCTTTCTTTCTTTTTTCTTTCCTTCCTTCCTTTCCTTCCTTCCTTCCTTCCTTCCTTCTTTCTTTCTTTCTTCCTTCCTTTCTTTCTTTCTTTCTTTCTTTCTTTCTCTTCCTTTCTCCTTGAGTTATTGGTTTTAAGTAAAGCAAATGTTTATTTAATGCATTTATATAGTACTAGGACATGAGTAATAGTAATTTTTCTTTTTGTGTATTAATGTTCTTATTTCTAAAGACACTATTCAGTTCATGCATTTTTTTCAGAACATTCATCAGCTATCCTAGCATAGGTCTGTACAGCAAACAGGGGAATGTAATTGTTCTGTGTGTGTGCACACGCACCTATCCCATTCAATAAAAGTCTTGGAACCATCACCCCTTTTCTATCTCTCATTTTTCACTTTAAAAATCCTTTTCCTCTACATTCTGAATCTCAAAGCACACTTCAGTTACATAAAGGGTTTAAATGTTTTCAAAAAGGGAGGCATGAAGTCATAAAGTAGTAGAAAAGTATGGGAGAATTAAATTTAATATTGGATGACAAAAAGCCATGAAAGAGAAAATCGATAAATTTTGTTCCGTGAAATCACAAGATATAATTTTGTTGAAATGATTTTTATCTTGGGTTTTATCCTTAAAATCAAGCTTGAGCTCTGTCTGCTAGCAGCCACTCTATTTGTGATATCTATGGTAAAAGCAATTCTCCTTAAATACGCTAAGCCTCTGTCAGGCAACTTGAAACACCATGAAAGATTATTACATTTTTTAGTTATTTGGAAGGAGAGATACGCTGGAACGTCTTCCTGTCGTGCTGCATGGTCAAGTTTCAAATGTCAGAAGCTCAACCTTATTGCCTTACTTTTATAAGTGTAACATGCTATAAATTCTGTTTGTATAAATTACTTACAACTGAGGCATGAGAACTTCAGTCCAAGTTAAAATCATTAAGGAACATTTAATTTTGCAGACATCTTTGGATTTCTTCTTTCAGTGTTGTTCCAATATATAATTAAAATTATATTTATATTGCCGCACCATACAAAGACTAAATGTTAGATACACACAGTGGGTCTTTAAAAAACCTGGTGGCTTTAGGCTGGAGAGATGTCTCAGTGGCTCAGAGCACTCAATGCCTTTCCAGAGGACCAAGTTTTCTTCCCAGAATCCATGTCAGGTGGCTCACGGCACCTGTATCTCTACCCCCTAGGGCATCCAATGCTCTCCTCTAGCCTCAAGAAGTGCATACACACATATAAGATACACATACACCCAAGTGTACTTTAAGAGAAGCAAGTGCTTAACGTCTGAGGCATCTCTCAAGCACTGAAATAACTTTTTAAATGACTATGAACAGTAAATGTTAGAATATACTTCATTGATTAAAACAGAGGCAGAAGGAACACCCATTCAGAGCCTGCCCCACATGTGGCCCATACATATACAGCCACCCACACCAGAAGCCAAGATGGATGAACAAAGAAGTAGAGACCGACAGGAGCCGGGGGATAGATCGCCCCTGAGAGACACAGCCAGAATACAGCAACACAGAGGCTAATGCTAGCAGCAAACCACTTGAACTGAGAACGGGACCCCCTGGCGAAGGAATCAGAGAAAGGATGAAGAGCTTGAAGGGGCCTGGAGACCCCTATATGAACAACAATGTTCAAGCAAACCAGAGCTTCCAGGGACTAAGCCACCAATCAAAGACGTACATGGACTGACCCTGGACTCTGACCTCAGGTAGCAAATGAATATCCTAGTAAGATCACCAGTGGAAGGGGAAGCCTGACCTGCAAAGACTGGAACCCTGAGTGAACGTGCATTGTTGGGGAGGGGCTGCAATGGGGAATGGGGGAACATACAAAGAAGGGGAGGGGAGGAATTGGGATGTTGGCTCGAAACTGGTGAAAGGGAATAACATTGAAATGTATATAAGAAATACTCAAGTTAATAAAAAAAGAATATACTTCATCATGTTGGTCAAGACTAGAGAAGTATTTAGATAGATGTTCAGAATGATGATGTTACAGAAAGAGTATCTAAAAGAATTGGCCATTTGTTTATATGTGAGATTGAGCCTGGGGTTAGAAACAGCGCTCAGAGACACTAAGACCTCAGAAACTGATCCTTGAATGGAAGTATCAGCCATATTTCAATAGTAAGCAAGGATGGGTGTAAGAGAAGGCACATTGGAACTTTCTCATTTGAAGGCCACAACAATTTGTCTTGCCCAGATTTTCTCCCTTGCATCTCTTTTGTTGAATACAAATTGTAACTTTCCTTCCTATTTAAAAACCATCCTTTTGAAACTATGGTCATTTTGTGGGCTTTCTTTATGTGTGTCATCTTCCACACTAATAATTATTTTTCTCACTTTCATAATGTAAGGTGATCATATTCTCCTATTTTTCATTCTCGACTAACTCCTCTTCCCACAGAATTCTTTCCTAGTTTCTTGCCATTTGTTTCATTGATTCTTTCCTTCCTTCCTTTCTTCCTTCCTTTCTTCCTTCCTTTCTTCCTTCCTTCCTTCCTTCCTTCTTTTCTTTTCTCTTTCTTTCTTCTCTCTCTCTCTCTCTCTCTCTCTTTCTTTCTTTCTTTCTCTCTTTCTTTCTTTTGTTTATTTATTTTTATACTCCAGATTTTATTCTCCTCCTGGTCTACCTTCTAACTGTTCCATATTCCATCCTCCTCCCTGCCCCTCTGTCACCACAGGGATATCACCACCCCATCCATCCCACAAGACCTTAAACTCCCCGGAGTCCTCCAGGCTCTTGAGGGTCAGGTGCATCTTCTCTGACTGAACACAGACCTCTGCTGTATATGTGTTGGGGGCCTCATCTCAGCTGGTGTATACTGTCTGGTTGGTGATCCAGTGTCTGAGAGATCTCAGGGGTTCAAGTTAATTGAGACTGCTAGCCCTTACAGTTTGCCCTCCTCCTCATCTTCCTCCAGCTTTTCCATAATTCAACCAGATGGGTCACTAGCTTCTGTTCATTGGTTGGGTGTAAATATCTGCATCTGACAGTTACAGCTGCTTGTTGGGTCTTCCAGAGGGCAGTCATAAGAGGTCCCTTCTTGTGAATGCCCATAGCCTCAGTAATGGTGTCACATCTTGGGGCCTTCCCTTGAGCTGGATCCCTTTTTGGTCCTGTCACTGGACCTTCTTTTCCTCAGGCTCTTCTCCATTTCCATTCCTGCAGCTCTTTCAGACAGGAACAGTTATGGCTGAGAGTTTTAACTGTGGGATAGCATCCCCATCCCTCACTTGATGACCTGTCTTTCTGCTGGAGGTGGACTCTACAAGTTCTCTCCCCACGTTAGGCACTTCATCTAGGGTCTCCTTTGATTCCTGAGTTTCTCACTTGGGTCTCTGATACACATTCTGGAGGGTCCTCCAAACCTCTACCTCCTGAGGTCACCTGTTTCCATTCTTTCTTCTGGCACTCAGGGCTTCAGTTCCTGAGCACTTTGGGTGAAGAACACCTGATCATGTTCCCCTCTCTCTCGTTTCCCTCCCATAACCCTTCCTCCCCTCTTGTGGTTGCTTTCTTTTCCCTCCCAAGGGGACTGAGCTTCCTCACTTGGGCCCTTCAGTTGTTGAACATTTTGAGTTCTGTGGACTGTATCTTGGGTATTCTGTCCTTTTCTTGGGTGGGGCGGCTAATATTCATTTATTAGTGAGTACATACCATGCATGTCTTTTTGGGTCTGAGTTACCTTACTCAGGGTAATATGTTCTCGTTCCATCCATTTGCCTGCAAAATTCGGATGTCCTCATTCTTAATAGCTGAGTAGTATTCCATTATGTAAATGAACCTCATTTTCTGTATCTATTCTTCTGTCATGGGACATCTGGGTTTCCAGCTTCTGGCTATCACAAATAAGGCCACTATAAACATAGTGGATCACATGGCCCTGTGACATGGTGGGGCATCTTTTGGGTATATTCCCAAGAGAGGTATTGCTGGATCTTCAGGTATATCTATTTCCAATTCTCTGAGAAACCTCCAATTGATTTCCAGAGTGGTTGTACTCGTTTACAATATCCACGAGCAATGGAGGAGCGTGCCTCTTTCTCTACATTCTTGCCAACGTGTGTTGTCACCTGAGGTTTGGATTTAGCCATTCTGATTGTGTCAGGTGGAATCTCTGTTGTTTTGATTTGCATTTTTCTGATCACTAAGTACTTTGAACAATTCTTTAGGTGCTTCTCAGTCATTCAAGATACTCCTGTTGTGAATTCTCACTTTAGTTCTATACCCCATTATTGATTAAGTTCTTTGGTATTTGGTGGTTAGCTTCTTGAGTTCTTTATATATTTTGGATATTGGCCCATCTCTCTGATGTGGGCTTAGTGAAGACATTTCCTCCCAATCTGTAGGTTGCCAATTTGTCTTACTGACTATGTCCTTTGCCTTACAGAAGTTTTCCAGTTTTATGAGGTACCGTTTATCAATTCTCAATCTCAGAGTGTCAGCCATTTGTGTTCTGTTTAGCCAATTTCCCCCTGTGCCAATAAGTTCAATGCTCCTTTCCACTTTCTCACCTATTAAATTCAGTGTATCTGGTTTTATGTTGAGGTCCTTGACCAATTGGACTTGAGCTTTCTGCAAGGTGACGAATATGGGTCTATTTTCATATTTTTACATACAGACAACCAGTTAGACCAGTACCATTTATTAAAGATGCTTTCTTTTTTCCATTGTGCTATTTTTGGTTTCTTGGTCAAAGATCAAGTGTGCATAATATGTGACGTTATTTCTGGGTCTTCCATTCTATTCCATTGATCAACCTATCTGTCTCTGTATCAATACAATGCAGTTTTTATCATATTGTTCTGTAATAGAGCTTGAGGTCAGGGATGGGGATTCCCTCAGCTATTATTTTATTGTTAAGAATTGTTTTTGCTGTTCTGGATTTTTTTGCCTTTCCAAATGAATTTGAGAATTGCTCTTTCCATGTATTCGAAGAATTGTGTTGGGATTTTGATGGGAATTACATCGAATCTGTAGATTGCCTTTGGTAGGATGGCCATTTTTACTGTTAATTCTGCCAATTCATGAGCGTGGGAGATTTCTCCATTTTCTGAGATCTTCTTTGATTTCTTTCTTGAGAGACTTGAGTTATTTTCACACAGATCTTTCACTTGTTTGGTTAGTGTTACCCCAAGATACTTTATATTATTTGTGGCTATTGTGAAGTGAGTAGTCTCCCTAATTTCATTCTTAGCCTGTTTATCATTTGAATAAAGGAAGGCTACTGATATATTTGAGTGAATTTTATATCCACCTACTTTGCTGAAGTTGTTTATCAGCTGGGGTTCTCTGGTAGAATTTTTAGGTCACTTATGTATACTATCATATCATCTGCAAATAGTGATACCTTTAATTCTTCTTTGCCAATTTTTATCCTCTTGATATCTTTTTGTTTTCTTATTGTTCTAGCTAGCACTTTGAGTACTATATTGAATAGATATGGGGAGAGTGGGCATCCTTGTCTTTTCCCAGATTTTAGTGGAATTGCTTCAAATATCTCTCCATTTAATTTGATATTGGCTGTTGGTTTGTAGTAAATTGCTTTTATTATGTCTAGGTATGGGCCTTGAATTCCTAATCTCTCCAATAAATTTAACATGAAGGGGTGTTTCATTTTGTCAAATGCTTTTTCTGTATCTAAAAAGATGATCATGTAATTGTTTTTCTTGAGTTTGTTTATATGGTGGATTACATTAATGGATTTTTGTTTGTTGAACTAAACTTACATTCCTGAGATGAATCTGACTTTGTCATGGTGAATGATGGTTTTGATATATTCTTGGATTTGCTTTGCAAGAATTTTATTGAGAATTTTTGCATTGATATTCATAACCGAGATTGGCCTGAAGTTCTTGGTTTGGTCTTTGTATGGTTTAGGTATCAGGGTAATTGTGGCTTTATAGAATCAATTAGATAATGTTCCTTCTGTTTCTATTTTATGCAATAGTTTGAGGAATGTTGGTATCAGGTCTTCTTTGAAGGTCTGGTAGAATTCTGAACTAAATTTATCTTGCCTTGGTTGGGATTTTTTTTTTAATGACTTCTTCTATATACTTTTGGGATATGGGCCTGTTTACCTCTTAGCACTGCTTTCATTGTGTCCCAAAAATTTGAGTATGATGGGTCAATATTTTCATTAAATTCCAGAAATTTTTTAATTTCTTTACTTCTTCCCTGACCAAATTATCATTGAATAGAGAGTAGTTCAGTTTCCACATGTATGTGGGCTTTCTGTTGCTTTTGCTGTTACTGAAGACCAGCTTTAGGCCATGATTGTCTGATAAGGTGCATGGTATTATTTCAACCTTCTTGTATTGGTTGAGGGTTGTTTTGTGATTATATGGTTGGTTTTGGAGAATGTATCATGAAATGCTGAGAAGAAGGTGTATTCTTTGTTTTCGGGTGTATTGTTCTGTAGATATCTGTTAAATCTATTTGGTTCGGAACCTCTATTAGTTTCACTGTGTCTGTTTAGTTTCTGTTTCAATGACCTGTCTATTAGTGAGAGTGGGGTGTTGAAGTCTCCCACTATTATTGTGTGGGATTCAGTGTGTGTTTTGAGCTTTAGTAAAGTTTCTTTTATGAACATGGTTGCCCTTGATTTTGGGACATAGATGTTCAGAATTAAGACTTTGGCTGGATTTTCCCTTTGAAGAATGTGAAGTGTCATTCCTTATCATGCTGATAACTTTTGGCTGAAAATTTATTTTATTGGATATTAGGATGGCAACTCCAGCTTGTTTCTTGGGACCATTAACTTGGAAGACACTTTTCTATCATTTTACTCTGAGATAGTGTGGGTCTTTGTTACTGAGGTGTGTTTCTTGTAAGCAGCAAAATGCTGGATCTTGTTTGCATATCCAGTCTGTTGGCCTATGCCTTTTTATAGGTGAGTTGAGTCCATTAATATTCAGAGATATTAAATGCAGATGACTTTTGTTTGCTGCCATATTTGTTTTTATAGGTAGCTTTATGTGCTTGTGATTCTCTCCCTTTTGGTTTTGTCACGAGATGCTTAATATCTTGTCTTTATTTAGTTTGTAAAGTTTTTCTTGTGTTGGAGTTTTTCTTCTTGGATCCTCTGTAGGGCTGGATTGGAAGATAGATAATGTTTGAATTTGGTTATGTAGTGGAATAATTTGGTTTCTCCATCTATGTTGATTGAGAGTTTTGCTTGGTAAGGTAGCCTAGGCTGGCATTTCTGTTCTTTTAGAATCTGTATTACCTCTGACCAGGCTTTTCTGTCTTTCATATTCTTTGTTGAGAAGACTGGTATAATTCTGATAGTTCTACCTTTGTATGTTACTTGGACCTTTTCCCTTGCAGCTTTTAATATTCTTCCTTTGTTCTATATGTTTAGTGTTTTGATTATTATGTGATGAGGATTTTCCCATTCATTTGTTGTTCTATAGGCGTCTGGCTAAATCCCCAACCCCTTCTATGATTTTGTTGAAGTCTTTTTCAGGTCCTTTGAGCTGGGAAGCTTTGTTCTCCTGTATTCCAATTATTCTTAGATTTTGTCTTTTATTTGTGTCCTGAATTTCCTGGATGGTTTGGGTTAGGAGTTTTTTTTTTATGTTTTGAATTTTCTTTATTAGTTGTGTCAATCTATTCTAAGATATCTTCTACACCTGAGATTCTCTCTTCTATCTCTTGTATTCTGTTGGTGATATTTACATCTGTAATTCCTGACCTCTTTCCTAAATTTTCCATTTCCAGGTTTGCCTCCATTTGTGTTTTCTTTATTATTTCTACTTCTAACTTCAGGTTTTGTACTGCTTTATGCAATTCTTTCACCTGTTTAATTTTGTTTTCCTATATTTCTTTAAGGGATTTATTTGTTTCCCCTTTAAGGACTTCTACCTGTTTACCTGTGTTTTCTTGTATTTATTTCAGAGAGTTATATATATCCTCCTTAAAGGACTTTATTAACTTCATGAAATAGGATTTTAGATCAGCTTCCTGATTTTCAGGTGTGTTGGTGTATTCAGAGCTTGCTGTGGTGGGAGAACTGGGTTCTAATGATGCCCACATATATTGGTTTCTGTTGCTTATGGTCTTGCACTTGCCTCTCACCATCTGGTTATCCTTGGTGCTTTCTGGTCTGGGTGACTCTGTCTGGAGTCTGCCCCTTTTGTTCCTAGGTTGCTAAAGGTCTCCTGGTACATCTGTGGCCCTGGCCGTAGCAGACCTCCTGTGGGACTTTCCATCTGGAGGATCTTCAGAGGGGTATAGAAGCTGATGTTGCTCTGGTTACAGTAGACCTCCTGGGAGTGCTTCAAACTGTTGGGTCTTCAGATCAGCAATCAAACTATTGTCCTGTGTGAAGCTGTTCTCTAGGGTTTCTGTTTCTGTTTGAAGCTAAACTCCAATGAGGCTTTCAGTCTTTTGGGTCAGTTGCCCTGCATGGTACATAGCTCCAGGTATGTCTTCAGACTGTGGTATCATTTGCCCAGTTACCCTGTGTACAGAGGAACTCCTGGGATGCCTTCATGCTGTGGTGTCCTGGGTACAATGGGTTTCCTGGAAGGCCTCAGGATGTGGTATCAAATGCTCTGAGTGCACTGGTTCTTCTGTATGCCTCAGGATATGTTTTCTTTTGGGGAGCAGGATAGCTAGCAGCCTGTCCCAGTAGAACAGACTGGGCAGAAGAGGAGTGGTGTTAAGCCATTTGGGGGTTTGGGGTGTGATGGCTTCCCCAGTCCACTGGGCTTCCAGTGGCAGCTGTGGAACTTCGGGAGGGTTCTTACCAAATGCTTTGAGTGCAGTAGATCTTCTGGTATGACTCAGGATATAGCCTCTTCCAGGGAGCAAACAAGCTACAAGTCTGTCGAAAGAGAAAGGACCAGGCAGAAGAGGCTCGTGTCATTGTTTTTAGGCAAATTTGTTGATCATGGTTGCTTGCATGAGTACCATATTGAAGGATCATTCACACTCATTGATCAAGAGCAATTTATTATCAGCTATAACAGTGAGGAGCATTACTGCCCATTTCACAGCAACCATTAACTAATATATGTCCTCATGGAAGAATGGGGACTAATGGGCTCCTCTCATATGCTGGATAAAATGTTGACAGGCCAGTCTTTTACAGGTCTTGTTGAAATAGCCACTACTGCTATGAAATTATTGGAACAGTAGCTTAAGGCAACTTTTCATAGCACTACTTTCTGTCCTCCAGCTCCTCTGTTCCTTCTCCCTCCTGTGAAATGATCTCTGAGTCTTGGAAGGGAGCTATGGATGACTTGTTTGAGGAAGGAGGAGGATACCACTAAGAAGTGACTAATTGTCATCACTTCAGCCAGATATGAGTCTCAGCATTAAATATTGCCTACTGCAAAGAGAAGTTTCTCTGACCAAGGTTGGAAGTGCCACTAATCTACAGGCATAAATATTTTAGAAGGCAACTGTATATCATACCCTTAAAGCAAAGCAATAACAGCTTCACTGACGAAGTCTGACTCCCATCGTCCCTCTGTATCATGGGCATTGCATAGCAAGCATGAATTCTTCCTGTGGAGCAAACCTGAAATCCTGTCACAAGGCGTTTGGTTACTCCTGTGTAGCCCTGCCTTATTGTAGCACTGGGGATATCTTGCCTGACAGGTTGGTCTTGTAGCTCATAGGGTTCACAGCTGGTGAAGTCTGTTAATGACTTTGCTCCCTCAGCAGCCTGCATCACACCTTTCACCACTGTGCAGACTAGCCAGCAGGGAGGACGCTTTCAGCCCATGCCAGCTTGACTCTTTCTTGTATTGCAATGGAAATGTGCTGTGTGTTCAGTAATGTAGTCTTAGCATCTATTTGTTTTAAGATTTTGTACAGCTTCGTTAGGAGAGTAAATGAAAAGTACTTTAATGTATTTTAAAATCATGACTTTGAAGACCTTTAAGATGCTTCTGAATCTTTAAGCAATTATTCAGTTTGAAGTGGCTAGTTTGCTTTTAAAAAATAATCAGAACCTGACTGCTTTTGTTTCTGATCTCACAGTACACATGAAGAGTACATTGCTTGATCCAGCTCTGTTAGCAAATAACTGCAAAATAAGAAAAGGAAAAACAATTCTGGGCAGAACAATTAGGGAGCCTAGTTGATACATTTAAACTGACTAGACATGCAGAGGGCATCTTTCATGTTCTCTGATTCAATAAAAATAGTGTTCATATTTGAAAATTAATAATAAACAAACTACACATACATACATACTTCAATACACACACACACACACACACAGGTAAATCTCTTATAGGTATAATCTAAAGCTAAATTGAATAAGAACATTTTTATCAGCCAAAAGAACGGTGAAATATTGAAATATATTTCTATCTTGACCTTGGAGAGGTAAAGTCTGACCCATTACTTTATTCTAGCCCGTCTTTGTTGCATAAGATTTGTAAGTACCTAGTCACAGACTTGTGTCTGTTTCTCCATGGTACCTAGTCCAATTAAAAATCCTTCTCTTTACCTTCCTTTGAGTGACCTAACCGAAATTCACTTTGAACACCATTCTGTTTAAATTCTTCAGTGCCCCAGGGCACTTACCTTTGCTGCAACTGGTAAACCTAGGTTTTCCGACTACAGATATCTATACAGAGGTCCTTGGCTAGAAGAGAAGGTAGAGAACTTATATTGTATCTGAAAACTGTTTTCACAACTTGTGAATGAAATTCACAAATTTGTTAAGAGGTTTCTAACTTTTAAACTTTTTATATTTTTCTTTTTTTATTACTTTTATTTTTTACAGTTCAGTCCTTGCCCATCCCAGTTTTCCTTCCCACAGTTCCTCATTCTATTTCTCCTACCCCTATCCCCAAGAGGATGTCCTCCCATACCTGACAGGCCTCCCCACTCCCCGAGGCCTCAAGTCTTTCAACAGTTAGGCTCATTTTCTGCTACTAAGGCCAGATCAGTTAGTCTGCTACATATGTGTCCCAGGCCTTGGACCAATTCATGTGTGCTCCCTGGTTGGTCGCTCCCTGTCTAAGAAACTTCAGGGGTCTGGGTAGGTTGAGGCTGCTGGTCTTCCCATGGGGTCACCCTCCATCTCACCTTCTTTCAGCCTTTCCCTAATTCAACCACAGAGTTCCCTGAATTCAGTCCAATGACTGAGTGTATTTATCTGCATCTGTCTCAGTCATCTGCTTGTTGGGCCTCTCATAGGACAGCCATGCTAGGCTCCTATTTGTAAGCACATCAATAGTAATTGTAATAGTGTCAGGCCTTGGAACTTCCTCATAAGATGGATCCCAAGTTGGGCCTGTCACTGGATGTCCTTTCCCCCAGTCTCTTCTCCATTTATGTCTATGCAGTTCTAGACAGGAACTATTCTGGATCAGAATTTTTGACTGTGGAATCTTTGACTATGTTCCCTTTCCCCACTGTTGGGTACTTCATCTGAGGTCCTTCCATTTCAGTCCAGAAAGTCTTCAACTCCAAGGTTTCTGGTATTTACTAGAGGGTCCCTCTACCTCCAACCTCCAATCGTCCAAAGTTGCATATTTCCATTCATTCTGCTGGTCCTCAGTACTTCTCTCCTGTTCCTCTCTTGCATGCCTAATCATGTTCTCCTTTTCCATTCCACCTCCCCTCTCCCACACAAATGCCCCCCTGCCTTTTGCTTCCTGTGATTGTTTTCTCCCTTCCAAGTGGGATTGAAGCATCCTTACTTGGGCCCTTCTGCTTGTTAACCTTCTTCAGTTCTGTGGATTATATTCTAGGTATTTTATACAATTCTGGCTAATATTCATTTATTAGTGAGTACATGCCATGCATGTCCTCTGGGGTCTGAATTACTCACTCAGCATGATATTTTCTAGTTCTATCCATTTGCCTGCAAATCTCATGATGTCATTTTTCCTAATAGCTGAATACTATTCCTTTGTGTAGATGAACCACATTTTCTATATCCATTCTTCTGTTGTGGACTATCTGTGTTGTTTCTAAGCTTCTGGCTATCACAGATAAAGCTGCTCAGAATATAATGGAGCATAAGCCTCTGTGGTATGGTGGGCCATCTTTTAGCAATATTCCCAAGAGTGGTAGAGCTGGGTCTTTGAGTAGATATATTGCCAATTTTTTTTTTTTGAGGAACCTCCAGATTGATTTCCAGAGTGGTCATACCAATTTGCAATCTTACCAACATTGGAGGAATATTCCTCTTTCTCCACATCTCACAAACATGAGCTGCCACCTGAGGTTTTGATCCTAGCCCTTCTCATTGGTAGAATCTCAGGGTCTTTTTGATTTGCATTTCCCTGATCATTAAGGATGTTGAAAATTTCTTTAGTGCTTCTTGGCCATTCCATATTCCTCTGTTGTGAATTCTCTATTTAATTTTATATCCCAATTTTTGATAGGGTTGTTTGAATGTTTTGGAGGACAACTTGTTGAATGCTTTATATATTTTGGACATTCGCCCTCTACTATATGTAGGGTTAGTCAAGATTTTTTTCCTAATCAGTAGATTGTCAATTTGTCCTATTGACTATGTCCTTTGCCTTCGGAAGCTTTTCTGCTTCATGAGGTGCCATTTAAAAATTCTTGATCTTACAGTCTGAGCCATTAGAGTTCTGTTCAGGAAATTTCCCCCCATGCCAATGAGTTCCAGGCTCTTTCCCACTTTATCTTCTCTTAGAATCAAAATATCTGGTTTTATGAGGTGGTCCTTGATCCACTTGGACTTGAACTTTGTGCAAGGTGAAAAATATGGATATATTTTTTTTTCTACATACAGACTGCCAATTAGACCAACACCATTTATGGAAGATGCTTTCTTTGTTCCATTGTATATTTTTGGCTTCTTTGTCAAAGATCAAGTGTCCATAAGTGTGTGGGTTATTTCTGGGTCTTTAATTTTATTTTATCTATTGCCTGTCTGTCTCTATATCAATACTATCAAGTTTTATCATTATTGATCTGTACTACAGCTTGAGGTCAGGGATGGTGGTTCTCCCAGTAGTTCTTTTATTGTTAGGTATTGTTTTCCCTATCCTGGGATTTTTGTTTTCCATATGAAATTGAGAATTACTCTTTCTATGTCTGTGAAGAATTGTGTTGAAATTTTGATGGGGATTGGATTGAATCTGTAAATTGCTTTTGGTGGGATGGCCAATTTTACTATGTTAATCCTACCAATCCATGAGCATGGGAAATCTCTCCATTTTCTGAGGTCTTCTTTGATTCCTTTCTTGAGAGACTTGAAGTTCTTGTCATACAGATCTTTCACTTGTTTGGTTAAAGTTACCCCAAGATATTTTATATTATTTGTGAGTATTGCGATGAATGATATTTTGATATTCTTACTCAGCCTGTTTATCATTTGTATAAAGGAAAGCTACTGATTTATTTGTGTTAATTTTATATCTGGCCACTTTGCCAAGTTGTTTATTAACTGGAGAAGGTCTCTTATAGAGTTTTTGGGGATATATATATATATATATATATATATATATATATATATATATAATCTTCATATCATCTGCAAATTGTGATCCCATGATGTCTTCTTTGCCAATTTGTATCCCCTTGATCTTCTTTTGCTGTTTTATTGTGCTAGCTAGAAATTCCAGTACTACATTGAATAGATGTGGGGAGAATTAATAGCCTTGTCTTGTCCCTGATTTTAGTGGGATTGCCTCAAAATCTGTCCATTTAATTTATTATCGGCTGTTGGTTTGCTGTATATTGCTTTTATTGGGTATTAGCCTTGAATTGCTGATCTCTCCAGTACTTTTAACAAGAAGGGGTGTTGTATTTTGTCAAATGCTTTTTCAGACTCTAATAAAATGATCACATGAATATTTTTGATATTGTTTATATAATGGATTACATTAACACATTTTTATATATTGAACCAACCTTGCATTTCTGGGTGAAACCTAGGTGATCATGGTAAATGATGGTTTTGATGTGTTCTTGGATTCAGTTTTACTGAGTATTTTTGCATTGATAGTCATAAGAGAAATTGATCTGAAGTTCTCTTTCTTTTTTGTGTCTTTATGTGGTTTAGGTATTAGAGTAATTGTGGCTTCATAGAATGAATTAGGTAGTGTTCTTTATTTTTCTATTTGATGGAATAATAGTTTGAGGAGTGTTGGTATAAGCTCTTCTTTGAAGGTCTGGTAGAATTCCTCACTTCAGTCATCTGACCCTGGGCTTTTTTGGTTGGGAGGTTTTTAATAACTTCTTCTATTTCCTTAGGGGATATGGGCCTGTTTAGATAGTTTACATACTCTTGATTTAACTTTGGTATGTGGTATCTGTCTAGAAAATCATCTGTTTCATCTAGATTTTCCAGTTTTGTTGAGTATAGGCATTTTTGTTTTGTTTTGTTTTTTTCCGGAGCTGGGGACCGAACCCAGGACCTTGCGCTTCCTAGGCAAGCGCTCTACCACTGAGCTAAATCCCCAACCCCGAGTATAGGCATTTTTATTAGAATCTCTTGATTTTTTTTTTAGTTTCCTCAGTTTCTGTTGTTATAATCTCCCTTTTCTTTTCTGATTTTATTAATTTGGATGCTATCTCTATGCCCTTTGTTAATTTGGCTAGGGGTTTATCTATCTGTCGATTTTTCTCAAAGACCCAGCTTTTAGCTTTGTTGATTCTTTATATAGTTCTCCTTGCTTTTGTTTGGTAAATTTCAGCCTGAGTTTGACTACCTCCTGCTGCCTACTCCTCCAGGATGTGCTTGCTTCCATTTGCTCTAGGGCTTTCAGATGTGCCCTTAAATTGCTAGTGTAGGATCTCTCCAATTTCTTTATGAGGCACTCAATGCTATGAGTTTTCCTTTCCGCACTACTTTCCTTATGCCCCATAAGTTTTGCTGTGTCATCATTTTTATTGAATTCCAGGAAATCCTTAATTTCTTTATTTCTTCTCTGATCAAGTTTCTGTGTTAGAGGGTTGTTCAGTTTCCATGTGTACGTGGGTTTTCTATTATTTTTGTTGTTATTGATGTCTAGCTTTAATGCATAGTGATCTGATTGGATGCATCGGATTATTTCAATCTTCTTGAATCTGTTGAAGCTTGTTTTGTGACAGATTATATGCTCAATTTTGGAGAAGGTACCATGAAGTGCTTAGAAGAGGGTATATCTTTTGTTTTAGGGTGAAATGTTCTGTAGATATCTGTTAAATCCATTTGGTTCCTAACCTCTATTAGTTTCACTGTGTCTCTGTTTAGTTTTGTTTCAATGACCTGTATATTAATGAGAGTAGGGAATTGACACCCCCATTATTATTGTATGGGGTTCAATGTGTGTTTGAGCTTCAGTAAAGTTTCTTTTATGAATGTGGGTGCCCATTTTTGTATTTTTATATAATTGAAATGAGAATAATGTGCCTATTTATAAAAAGGTGCTTTGACTTCACTTCTAGTTCCATTATATCCTGATTATCCTTAAAAATATTTTTTAACTTTTGTAGCTGGTAAAGTTCTATATATACTTGTGTATATCTTGATATCTTTAATTAAATGTATGTTGCAGAATGGCAGATTTGAACCAGGAAGTGAGTATTGTTGCAGTAAAAATTAAAAAAAAAAAAAAAAAAGACAGAACTGGTTCCTGTGCATACCCTGGCGGTTGAGCTCTTGCTAGTTCTGGCTCGAGCAGGCCATTGGAACTATCACTAAATTATCTCAGCGACTCCACACTAACCCCCAACGTACTCTCTGACCCAGGCAGGTTGCTGCCAAGCCAGTTTCACACAGAGACCACCTATCTCACTGCTGTCTTACTGTGGACTCTGTTCACATTTCCAACATCCACTCCCTGGTCTCAGAGGCCCACTATCTTCTTGTAGTTCTCTGCCACTGCACTGTTTACATTCCCAACATCACCCTGTGATAGTTATGGTATAAACTCCCAACAACTTGTTAAAATCAAGACTCAACAAACTGTAACCCAACAATCAGATTGATGTGTTAAATTCTCAATCCACAATACATCCACACAATAAACTTATAACCAATTGATAGGGATATAAACTGCCCACCTAGATAAGACAAATTTGCCTATAGAAATCCATCCCAGATACCTTGGCAATTCAAGACCACCAAGATCTGCGTTATCTTTCTCCATCTCCACCTTGATTCTCCTTCCTTCTCCTTCTCTCCTGCCTTATTTTTTACTGTCCAATCATGGCCTTGACCTAACTGGTGCTGAAAGGAAAATTATACAGATTTAAGGTTTAAAAATGTAAAATTAAAAGAGTAAGTTTCAAAATTCACAGACTCAGGGCTAAACACTGTGAAAAACTAGCCCAGGTAAGTCCAGGCATGACAGGGCCTGCCCTGCCGCTAGGACTAACAGACCATAAAGATAAAGAAAAAGAATGCAGGAACCAGCCCAGGCTATCAGGACTGACTCATAAACCATCTGGCAGGAGGGCATCTCCCCCAGCTTACTCAGAGTCACACTTTAACCAGATGTCCTTCAAACCCTGATAAGCCCCTAGCTTCTAAAAATCCCAAATGCCCCAGTCAGCACATACTCTTCTGCTGTGCTGTAATCTCACTGCTATGTTTGAATGAGCCAATCACTTATAGCCGCGCCAACTCTCCCCATCCCCCTGTTCCTCACCCTATAAAAACCCCTGACTTTTGAATTTCGGGGTCGACTCCTCTGTCTCCTGCGTGAGACATGTGTTGGCCCGGAGCTCTGTTATTATTAAACAGCCTCTTGCTTTTACATGAAGACCGGTCTCTCGTGTTTCCTGCGGCGCTCCATCCTGAGACTTGAGCTAGGTTCTTTCAGTGCCAGCCCTCACCTGCATATTGACATCAAACTACAGAGTATGGCATTCTTTTACATATATGTACTTTTTTTCTATAGTAAGGATACTTTAAATCAGCTATTTAAAATATTGTTCATTATTTCTAACCATTGTCACCATAAAAACACAGGGTTTTTGAAAATATTTCTCCTGTCTGAAATGTTTTACTCTTTAAATTTTTCCCAACTGTACTATCTTTAAGCTCCTTGTCATGTTTGTATTTGCCTCTCCTGACTGATTTTTGTCCTACCTGTATAGAGATCACATAGTTATTCATGGAACTTGAGTACTGGTCTCCTGAGTTCTAGGGCTTGGAATATGTTAAAAACTGGTACACTTTGTCCTAAATAGCAGTTAACTTGTGTACTATTATGATTTCCCTATTTCATGACTATTTCACAGTTTTATTGTAAGGCTAAAATATAGAGCATAGTTCAGGAGATATATTCTGTTAATTACCAAAGAGTAAGTATATTTTCATGTTAAAGGCTTTATAGTCCTGAGTACAAATGTTCAACTCTACCGCTATTGTATGAAAAACTTTGTTATGTAATCAAATGGGTATGTCCATCTAAATAAAACTCTATTTACAGATACTGGTAGGTTTGAATTTAGGATTGTAGTTTGCGCAACTATAATGTCTAGAGTTACTTTGTCTTCTACTAAGTATTTTCCTTTGTAATGTTGCCTCTGAATACCTAGTATTTGTCCAAAACATTTTACTCTAGATGATAAAAGCATGAAGATGCCTGGCTTTCTGTGAACATTTAAACTAATTCTGTTTATAACTGCATGTTTATTGTTTCTTAGAAGTTACCATTCTTCCTTATGAATTCAGGCCTATCCATATGCAATCTGAAAGTCAGCCAAAGACTGGAGCACATTTCTGCATCTCGTTATCTACACTGGTCCTTTTTCATTAGAAGCCTGTCTTACTGATTTGAAATGCTTCCACCTTTGTGTCTTCTTCAGTCACAGAGAGCCCAGATTTCTGTTTCACTTCTAGAATTCAGCTTGGAAAGCATGACAGAGCAGAAATGTGGAGTGGCAGTATGATGCAGCCTCTTGTTCTTTTGAGAGGACCATGGTTCTATACTTCCTGTATTTGACACAAGGTGGTTTAACGTATTTGCCTCATGCTCTAGTTGCTTATGGGAAGAAAATTTCAGACCTCTTCTTCCTAACTATAAGCAGAAGTTCTTTCCTTACTTACTTTGATCATAAAATTATCCATGATTTAGCCAGAAAATTTTCTTAAAGGTCTATAAATGAGTACCAGATTTTAAAAAATTATTGTAACATCCTAAAGCTCTTGAAGCCTTTCATCAATGTGCTGGTTCCTCCTCTAACAACTTGACGCACAAACTAGAAATCCTGAAGGGAGGGGACCTCAAGTGAGGAAATGCCTCCACTAGAGCTGGCATTTTCTCAGGTAGTTATCCATGGGGGAGGGTTCACTCCATCGTGGGTGATGTCTGCTGGGATGGGAGTCCTGGGTTCTACAGGTAAACAGACTGAGTGAACCAAGGAATTCAAGCCAGTAACAACCCCTCCACACCTTCTGTATCAGCTCCTGCCCCCAGACCCCTACCCTGCTTGAGTTCTTACCTTGAAGTCCTTAGATGACGAACAGCAGCATAGATCTGTAAGATAAATAAGTAAACCCTTTCCTCCCTACCTTGCTATTTGGTAATGGTGTTCCATCGCAGCAATAGATACCCTAACTAAGCCAATATGACTTTTTTGTGTCATCTTTAAAATTTCTTGCGCACACACACAAATCTGAGGCTCATCTTCAACTTCCTTCTCCCTGGACCCCAATGGGCTATTTCAAAGTTTTTGTTTTCTGTAATGAAGACAATAGTGGAAATAATTTTAAAGCTTATGTCAAATATTACTTTCATCTTATATTGAACAATCCATGGTTCTTGGTTATTTATATTTAGAGCAAGGTTAGAGATGCAGTGATCAAAGAGAAATGGCAATAAAATATATAAAAGCAATACTGAATTTTATTAAAGAATGACAGTCTGATGAAATATGTTTTGATTGAGTTTGCTGAGATATTTTGTGATTGATAAGATTAAACGATTGTATTATGAAAACCACAGTTCCTAGAGCTTGGCGATCATCCAGAACTTGCTCCTATTCCATGTTGAGGTCCAGTACTGAGACTGATGATATGATATAAACCAAGATCCTTTGGAAAGTTGTAGATTTTACACAGTAGAGCTCTGTGAGAACATGAGTCTCACGTATAGTCAGAAACAAAATAATAGGGGAAGGAACTAGTTTGGGCATTCTATGGTGTTTATGGAGAAAACCAGAGGAAATTTTCAGCAACCAGGTACATTCTTGTGTTTGTTTTCACTTTTAATCCTTTGCCAAAGGATAGCATGATAAACCAGCCCACCTCAATCTTAGACTTGACAATGGCTATCTTGTGATATAAACAAACTAGGTTCATCCCTGTTTATGATTAAATCTCTGTTTCTCAAAGATTGGGCTATGTGTTACCTGTAACTTTACTATAAATGCTTCACTACTATCTGTTCCAGAAAAGGCAAGCATTATGACCACCGAGTCATGTTGTCACTATGGTAGTAATGACCACTCTGCCACCGAGTCATGTTGTCACTATGGTAGTAATGACCACTCTGCTATAATCACCTTGCAACCATGCCATTGTTTCAGGAGATTGTTATGAGCAACTTCTTCTGCTTATGTTCTGCTTCTGTAATGCCTTCTATTTGCCTGCCAATTTGCCCATTTGTAAGCCACCTCCTCCGGAGCTGAAAAGAAAAAAAAAAAAAACCAAAAACAAAACCCTTATCTTCCCCATGTCCAATGCTGATATCTTGAAATATACTTTAGGGAGAGATAGCCCATGTGCATGAATAGAAAAGCTTGCTTTAATTAATTTGGCCATGATTTGGGTCAATGGTCTTTCTCCTTGCATCTCTAGGACTAAGAGGGCATTCCAGGTCCTAGATGTGAAAGACAAATGGGAGGAAATGAGGTTAAATTTAAAGACTGTAAATCAACTTGAATTACAAATGATGTTTCATATCTACTTAAAATTCCTTCATATATCTTTCCTGAGTAACTAGAAGCATAGAAATGCTGTCCATAGAGAGGGAGATGTCTCTACCCAGTTGGCACATTCAGAAAAGAAAATTCAGAGTCTTGACAAAACATGAAGTATCAGATGCCTGAAGTACATACAGAAGTATCTAGAGCATTGTAATATATTCCTTCTAACAAAAATAAAGTCCCTGCCATGATGGTGAATGACAAATTTAATCAGCCTGGATAATGTGTGACATAGCAATAGATGCATGGTAATTACATTTCTGGGTTTATTGTTTTG